>NC_060139.1:343023411-343095911 GCF_021461385.2 Schistocerca piceifrons | reverse complement strand
CCTCTCCCTCCCTCCCTCTCCCCCCTCTCCCTCCCTCCCTCTCCCCTCTCTCCCTCCCTCCCTCTCCCCCCTCTCCCTCCCTCCCTCCCCCCCCTCTCCCTCCCTCCCTCTCCTCCCTCCCTCCCTCTCCTCCCTCCCTCCCTCTCCTCCCTCCCTCCCTCTCCTCCCTCCCTCCCTCTCCTCCCTCCCTCCCTCTCCTCCCTCCCTCTCCTCCCTCCCTCTCTCCCTCCCTCCCCCCTCCCTCTCCCCCTCTCTCTCCCTCCCTCCCTCTCCCCCTCTCTCTCCCTCCCTCCCTCCGTCCCTCTCCCCCTCCCTCCCTCCCTCTCTCCCCCTTCCCTCCCTCCCTCCACCTCTTTGTGTTCGTGTGTGCGTGTATCTGTGTGACCTTGCATGGGGAGGGGGATACTACACACTTAGAAAATAAAAATTGAAAATCATGTGCTTGCATTGTTCTAAGGTACTGAATATTGGTATGTTTGAATGGTTAAGATCCAGTGGTCTAAAATGCATGGTTTTGGCCAGTTGATGTGTAAACATCTTAAAATTGACTGTTATATTGAAAGCCTGCTATTAACTACTCATCGTATTTTATTATCTATTATTAATATTTTTCTTAAATGTCTTGATAGATTTTTATTTTTGTACATGTTTTAAAGTGTATTGGGTAGCAGTTGTAATGTATGCTTACAATTGTTATTTGTAGTACAGTGTAATTTAAAAGAATATATCTTGAATTTCGACCAAGTTGTTGCTAGAATCCAGTATTTTTTGTATAACAGTTGGTTATTTCCATATATTGTTGTTGCCATGCACTGTTTCATTAATGCAGTGATTGAATTTCATTGATAGAGCATGTTTAATAGTGTAACACCATTCTGTACCTTGAAGTTTCAATTTTTGTAAACTAGCATGAACATTTAACAGAAATGTTCCAGTTTATGTACCTGTGTGTCATTAAGTAGTTGTTAATACAGAGTTAGGAGATGAACATCTTGAATAGTTGGAACACCGAACTCTGAGATAAATGAAATACTTGTACTTGTGTAGATAGCATTCTGTTGTTGATCAGACAGCAGACTGTAAACAAATACGTTTTGTGTACAAATATTTTAGGTATCTTCAGTGCAGTTTCCGAGTGCAGACAAATGTAGTTTGAAAGTGTCTTGGAGAGTAAAATTTGTTTAAATATCTTTCATGCTTCTTCTGCTGCGCTACAGAAAATTTTCTGATAATTGATGCCCTACTATGGCATATATCGTGCTATAAAAGACAAACCACCGATGAATTTTTCAGATTTTGTAGTAACTGGTGATAGGAAATTGTGATACTCCCCTCAGTGTGAAAATATGAGAGCTAAACAAATAACTCACAGGAAAGATGTGTCTATCTGATAATTACTGAAACTATTATTCTCAGATATGGTTTGGTAACTTCGATGACTTAAAATGAAGGTTGCAGTGTGAGGGGGGGAGGGGACGATATAGAGACCAAGGAATATCTTTTCTTAAATCTCGGCTTTGAATGTGGAAGGAAGAACACATGCTGGCAGTGTAACAATGGTAAACAGTCCAAAAAACATAACATCTGTAAGTGAATTGAGTCTGATAAAATCTTTTGTCCTATGGAAGAGACTATTTGATTTTACTTTGAGCTTGCAGATATTGTTTGTATGTATCATATTTGTCACATGAATTAAAATTGTTTACACTTAGATTTCTTGTTATTCAGTTATATAGCTAAAGAGTAACACGGTTTGATTTAAAGTAATAGGGCATTAATTGTCCACTTTTGTGCTTGTCAGAGTTACATTTGGAGCTTTCACTTGATGATTTCGCTATCTCAGTATAAACAACTGTCGTCTTTATTTTTACTACATACTTTGGAACAAGGAGATAAGTTCAAGAATTATTCACTTTGGATAGGAGCTTTAGAAATATGTACTGTCAAACACAAACCAACTGCATGGTTTACAAACATGTGACCACTTTTGTGCACTTGAAACTGCAAAGTAAGGTCAGAAGATACTGCAGTGCTTTAAGAAATTCAAAATTGGATCATCCCAGATAAATATGTGAGAGGTTGGCAGGAGAGAGAGAGGGAACAGAAGAGACGAAATTCAGTGGTTACTTTTAGAAATTCACAACCATTTTACGTTTGTAGATGCCTGTTATTGGACCATGGGATTCACTTGTGGGGTTGCTGGATAATCATTTAACTAAGTTTGTTATTTTACTCACACACAAAAGAATTTGGAGTTACAAATAATGTGAGCTTTTTTCTTTGTCTGTAAATGTCAGCGTGCTTTGAATTTTATTAGGCACCCTTTCACATTTTACGGTGTCTGCTGTTCCTTGTAGAATCAGTTACCTTCAGTTAAGATGACACTGTCATTTTGTATATGTCCAGCATTCACTGAAAATACACACATCAGTACACTGCACCTCCTACGTCTGTCACTAGCATTATGTTTTATATTCGTATTTTTGCATGCAATTACAACACATTCAAACAATTCTTCTCAAGCTCTTTTGTAACTGGGAAGGTTCCTTCAGCAAAGTCATCAGCAGTTGGCCTTCATTCATATCCAACAGAGTAAGGGCTCCAGCAATAATAATTACAGTGTAACGGAAATGTTTAATGTTATCCGTTCTTCCTTCTCTCTGTTGTTGTACCTGTTCTAACACCAGTACTTCTGTTCAGTATTGGAAGTTACTGCACTACAGCTTAATGACTGTGGGGTGAGGGAGAGTGCTACACCACAAATCGAAAGGTACACGTCCTAAACCCCATTTAGTCACAGTTGTTTCTGGAAATGAATGTGACTTTCAGAGAAGTTGCACAGTAGTTAAGGTTCCACATTACACAGTACGTTCACCACCTATAGCTGGCTGAATTAATCCATTCTTAAGTCGGTGGAGTACCAGGGTGTACCACAGCCAGTAGGGTACTGCTTAGTAAAGCACTGTAATACTCAAATGCAGCTTTCAGTTGATGAAATTTATTTGGCTTTAATAACTTCTGCCCTTGTTTGTAGCTGATGATTGTATTCAGTGCACTTTTTAAAATGTGTACAATGTACCTTCCTTCCTAATTGATGTGGTATGAGATTAGTAAGTGTTTCATTGTGAAGCTCATGTAATGTTAGGATTTCTATCAGTAACATTTGTGTTATGCAGAAGGTTTTATACAATCACTGTATTTAATTTGGTGTGATTTTTCAAGAATGTATAGTAATTCACTGCAAGTTGTTTTGCTGCTGCCACCCCTCCCCCCTTCTCTCTCTCTCTCTCTCTCTCTCTCTCTCTCTCCCTCTCCCTCTCCCTCCCTCCCCCCCTCCCTCCCTCTCTACATTTGTCATTCCTGATCCAAAATGTTAAGAAACTGATGCCACTGCTGTAATACCTTCAAATTGCTTTATCTAATGATAGATTTCACTATGTCTGAATTGTACTTAAACCTGTAATATAAAACCCTAAGATCAATAATGCTTTGGATTACAAATGAAATTTTGCATTGCACATACAACAGTCCATTCATAAATTACCTTGACTTTTGCTTTGCACATCTTCATGGAATACATTTAGTTTGATTATGGATTGTTCTTGAACATTTATCCTTGCCCTTTGAGTTGCAACCATATTTTTCAAAACTTGCTTTTTGTGGGATGTGATAATGGGTCTCTCTTTTCCTTAGAGTAAATCATCAAAGTGTTATTCATTTGACATTTGTTTCATCAGTTACTCTGCATTTCGATGTACCAAATAATATAACATGCAAAAGAAGTATTGAGAAACAAGATAATGAGGGTTTTGCCAGGAAGAAATTTCTGTAAATGTATATTAAAGAATGTTCCCTGTTAAATAAGGAAGTGTGTGCTCATCTATTTTCATAACCATTAATTGATACCAGGCTGATATATTCCAGTTAAATATCCTAGAGTTGCTTGACTTTTGACTTTATAGCAAATATCAGTGACGTGAATTCTCCTTATATTTCAGTTTTCTGTCAACCACCTAAATCCTCAGGCTCACAGCCCCAACACACTCAGCCTCAAAGGTGCCCACAATTTACAGAGTTGTCAGGAGGCATTCGAAGAAGCAACTGAGAGCAGACCTACACCTGAAAGGTAACATGGAAATTCCAGCAAGTGCAGATTTAACATTTTAAAATGTAAGAACAGTGCTTGTATTTTTCCTAATTTTCTTCCCACCTTCACCCCATTAACTGTTTAATAACTATTACTGTGGAAATGCACATGAAGAAGATGAGTTATTGTGGAAATATTGGAAATACTGTTGAAAAACTGTTGCAAAACTTTCAGAATTCTGCAGTAGCAGACTGAAACCCTGTAAAGCCATAAGTGGAAAATTTTGTCCTTTAAATAATTGATACAGGCTATGGACCCATATTACAAGAAGAAACATTTAAGATATATTTCAGGACATCCAACAAACTGAGAAAACCCCAAAGAACCGAAGTGCGCATAAATTCAAATATTTCAGAAGAAAGAGAAAGAGTCAGATATAAAAAACTACGGAGTAATCTCATTACTCTCTCTGCTACAAAATTCCTCTAAATCTCCACTGAAGAGGCTTGAAGTATAAACATGATTTTATTGCAGAATATCAGGAATGATACCAAAAACCAGATCCTCTGTAGAACAAATTCCACAGCTTAAACTTATTATTACAATAATTGTATCTGTTGTCTTCAGAAAAGTGTAGGGTCCATATGACTGACAGACATAATACAACATCATAAGCAAAATTGTTGAGAGAACTTTCTGTGCCATAAAGGTAGAAGGATGGATACTGTTCTTTGTAGTTCAGGATAAAGGGACTACAAAACAGCAAATTAATTTAAGGTTATAACTATTCACAGATGTCTCCAAAACAAAATTTGTCTACATTGCTTATCATTTGTTGATGGCATCACCATCCTCTCCAAAAATAGGAAAGAATCAATTCATCCTATAGAGAAATTATACAAATTAGGGGCAAAAAATATACACCCAGACTTCATAGGAGAAGTTACTGTGCATGTATGGCCCCACATCAAGACTCAACAATTTACCATTATTTATTAGGTACAGGGAAAGTTTTCCAAGTGGACATACTGGAAGACTTAGGTATTTAGGTAAGATTATTGAACCAGTCTGGCAAAATAAAGACACTAACAAAGAAAGAATTGCAAATTACAAAGAGCACACAAACTCGCTTGAGATAGGTCTGATATAAAAAATCTGTCTTAGAAGGCAAAGCTATGACGTAACACAGTTGTTAAAGCAGAAGGGTTTTAAGCATTTTAAACTACAATCATTTGTGGTAGCTCTTGAATCACACATTGAGAAGCAAGGAAGATAAATTATGTAGAAAATCCTACCGCCAAAATGTGAAAATTGAATTTGTATAAAGTAGAAATCTAAGGAAATTTATCAAGTTTCTGAAAATATGACGGATACAATCGGTAACTAACAATTACAGTTTTGTGATCACAAAGAATGAATAGCAACAGCCTCACAAATAAAATTCTGAACTTAGCTTTACCAGTAGAAAAATAGGAACTATTGGCTAGCAGAAGCTCATGGTGACTTACAGCAGTTCAGGATATATAAAAATGTTTCACAGTAGAGTGAAATTTATAATTATAATAACAAATTTTTTAAGAAGGTCATGGCAAGCTACAGAATAGACATAACAACGGGAGAAGAAACACACTAAATGTGTTTAAAGTGATTGGGAAGAATAGAAGGTAAAACAAAAAGCTATTGTACTAGACAGACGTCTGTGAATATATCATACTATTGTTTAGCATGACAGCTGGGAGACAAAGAGTATTTGTATGGTTCGCCAGTGCGTCCCAGATAAGCGAAAAAATTGCTGTGAAATGCTAGAGCCTGGACAGCTAGCTACTCATTTTAGTTATTAATGGTAACGACAAATTGCTGCTGCCACTAGCCAGAAGTTACATATATGAGGTGCATACAGATTATATCTCCTGCAGTTTATTTTCTCACAAACTAATTGCCTAAAAACCGAGGAACTTCGCAGTGTAATATCTCTGCAGCCATACCACATTATTCACTACCTCAGTGCCATCATTCTGTAGCCCCTGCAAAACTCTTGTCAAGGAGCAAGAGAGGGGAAGAAAACCAATGTGCACTCTGTGTGCATACGGGGGGAGTCATTCCAGATGTGGAAAGGGTCCTTCCGGATGCCATGAAGGGTACACCCATCTGCAGGTGGTCGCTCATGTCGGCACCAACGGGATGATGATGATGGCATTGAAACAGAGGATGACATGCGTAAAGCTGAAATAATGTGTGTCGCTATGGATCGGAGGAAATCCTCTCTGGCTTCTGGCGGCTATCTGATTTGGTGAAGACTGCCAGTCTCGCTAGCGGGATGAAGGCAGAGCTCACCATCTGCAGCATCGTCGACAGGACTGACTGCGGACCTTTGGTACAGAGCCGAGCGGAGGGTCTCAATCAGAGGCTGAGACGGTTCTGCGACCGTGTGGGCTGCAGATTCTTCGACTTGCACCATAGGGTGGTGGGGTTTCGGGTTCCGCTGGATAGGTCAGGAGTCCACTACACGCAGCAAGTGGCTACACGGGTAGCAGGGGTTGTGTGGCATGGACTGGGCGGTTTTTTAGGTTAGATGGCCTCTGGCAAGTACAGAAAGGGCAACAGCCTCAAAGGGTGCGGGGCAAAGTCAGGACATGCGGAGACCAAGCAGCAATTGGTATTGTAATTGTAAACTGTCGAAGCTGCATTGGTAAAGTACCGGAACTTCAAGCGCTGATAGAAAGCACCGAAGCTGAAATCGTTACAGGTGCAGAAAGCTGGCTGAAGCCAGAGATAAATTCTGCCGAAATTTTTACAAAGGCACAGACGGTGTTTAGAAAGGATAGATTGCATGCAACCGGTGGAGGCGTGTTTGTCGCTGTTAGTAGTAGTTTATCCTGTAGTGAGGTAGAAGTGGATAGTTCCTGTGAATTATTATGGGTGGAGGTTACACTCAACAACCGAGTTAGGTTAATAGTTGGCTCCTTTTACCGACCTCCTGACTCAGCAGCATTAGTGGCAGAACAACTGAGAGAAAATTTGGAATACATTTCACATAAATTTTCTCAGCATGTTATAGTCTTAGGTGGAGATTTCAATTTACCAGATATAGACTGGGACACTCAGATGTTTAGGACGGGTGGTAGGGTCAGAGCATCGAGTGACATTATACCGAGTGCACTATCCGAAAATTACCTCGAGCAATTAAACAGAGAACCGACTTGTGGAGATAACATCTTGGACCTACTGATAACAAACAGACCCGAACTTTTTGACTCTGTAAGTGCAGAACAGGGAATCATTGATCATAAGGCCGTTGCAGCATCCCTGAATATGGAAGTTAATAGGAATATAAAAAAAGGAGGAAGGTTTATCTGTTTAGCAAGAGTAATAGAAGGCAGATTTCAGACTACCTAACAGATCAAAACGAAAATTTCTGTTCCAACACTGACAATGTTGAGTGTTTATGGAAAAAGTTCAAGGCAATCGTAAAATGCGTTTTAGACAGGTACGTGCCGAGTAAAACTGTGAGGAACGGCAAAAACCCACCGTGGTTCAACAACAAAGTTAGGAAACTACTGCGAAAGCAAAGAGAGCTTCACTCCAAGTTTAAATGCAGCCAAAACCTCTCAGACAAACAGAAGCTAAACGATGTCAAAATTAGCGTAAGGAGGGCTATGCATGAAGTGTTCAGTGAATTTGAAAGTAAAATTCTATGTAGCGCCTTGACAGAAAATCCTAGGAAGTTCTGGTCTTACGTTAAATCAGTAAGTGGCTCAAAACAGCATATCCAGACACTCCGGGATGATGATGATGGCATTGAAACAGAGGATGACGTGCGTAAAGCTGAAATACTGAACACCTTTTTCCAAAGCTGTTTCACAAAGGAAGACCACACGGCAGTTCCAATTCGATTCTTCACAGATTACGCAAAAGAACTTGCCCCGCTTCTCACAGCCGTGTACTGCAAGTCTCTAGAGGAACGGAAGGTTCCAAATGATTGGAAAAGAGCACAGGTAGTCCCAGTCTTCAAGAAGGGTCGTCGAGCAGATGTGCAAAACTATAGACCTATATCTCTGACGTCGATCTGTTGTAGAATTTTAGAACATGTTTTTTGCTCGCATATCGTCGTTTTTGGAAACCCAGAATCTACTCTGTAGGAATCAACATGGATTCCGGAAACAGCGATCGTGTGAGACCCAACTCGCTATATTTGTTCGTGAGACCCAGAAAATATTAGATACAGGCTCCCAGGTAGATGCTATTTTCCTTGACTTCCGGAAAGCATTCGATACAGTTCCGCGCTGTCGCCTGATAAAGTAAGAGCCTACGGAATATCAGACCAGCTGTGTGGCTGGATTGAAGAGTTTTTAGCAAGCAGAACACAGCATGTCGTTATCAATGGAGAGACGTCTACAGACGTTAAGGTAACCTCTGGCGTGCCATAGGGGAGTGTTATGGGACCATTGCTTTTCACAATATATATAAATGACCTAGTAGATAGTATCGGAAGTTCCATGTGGCTTTTCGCGGATGATGCTGTAGTATACAGAGAAGTTACAGCATTAGAAAATTGTAGCGAAATGCAGGAAGATCTGCAGCGGATAGGCACTTGGTGCAGGGAGTGGCAACTGACCCTTAACATAGACAAATGTAATGTATTGCAAATACATAGAAAGAAGGATCCTTTATTGTATGATTATATGATAGCGGAACAAACACTGGTAGCAGTTACTTCTGTAAAATATCTGGGAGTATGCATGCAGAACGATTTGAAGTGGAATGATCACATAAAATTAATTGTTGGTAAGGCGGGTACCAGGTTGAGATTCATTGGGAGAGTCCTTAGAAAATGTAGTCCATCAACAAAGGAGGTGGACACTCGTTCGACCTATACTTGAGTATTGCTCATCAGTGTGGGATCCTTACCAGATCGGGTTTATGGAGGAGATAGAGAAGATCCAAAGAAGAGCAGCGCGTTTCGTCACAGAGTTATTTGGTAACCGTGATAGCGTTACGGAGATGTTTAGCAAACTCAAGTGGCAGTCCCTGCAAGAGAGGCACTCTGCATCGCGGTGTAGCTTGCTCGCCAGGTTTCGAGAGGGTGTGTTTCTGGATGAGGTATCAAATATATTGCTTCCCCCTAGTTATACCTCCCGAGGAGATCACGAATGTAAAATTAGAGATATTTGAGCGCGCACGGAGGCTTTCAGGCAGTCGTTCTTCCTGCGAACCATACGCGACTGGAACAGAAAAGTGAGGTAATGACAGTAGCGTGTAAAGTGCCCTCCGCCACACACCGTTGGGTGACTTGCGGGGTATAAATGTAGATGTAGATGTAGATGTAGATGTAGAGTCTGATTTGACCACTGGAAAATCTCTGATGAAGTAGCAGCCGCGACTAGTGAATGTGCGATCACAGTGAATGTCTTTCATTGTTGGCCAGGGCCAAAAGTCACTAGAGCTAGTTTAGCTGAGTAAGGAGCATGAGAAATCATTTCAAAGTTATTGTTGTGAAGAAAATGCAGCATCTCGTTCACCCGATGAGCTGGTGTGTTGTCATGGTGAAGGAGCACAGATGGCAGTGTTTTACAAGGTTTCAGGTCTTCATGCAGGATTGTGTGCACAGATCCTGTGGAAATGCCAACTTTGGAGGCAGTGTGTTCCACTGAAAATCCCACTTCAGTGCCTGGTAGAGGGTTCTTTGAACTATCATCAGACATACTACTGTATGGTTCCACTCTCTGAGAATGTGAGAATAATGAACACTTAACTCTTTCAGTATGAACTCTGATTTATTTTATTACAATTATCATTTCTCCTTATGTAGGTTGGCAGCTATAAAATATTTTTGCATCCAGAGGAGGAAATTGGTGACTGAAATTTCATGAAAAGATTTCAGCACCGTGGAAAACACCTTTGTTTTAATGATTGCGACCCAAATCACTTATATTATTCATGACTCTCTCCCCTAGATTTTGCAATAATACAAAACAAGCTGCCCTTTTTTGGACTTTTTCAATGTCTTCCGTCAATCCTATAGGGTAAGAATCCCGTACTGCACAGCAACACTCTAGCAGAGGACAGACAAGCATAGTTTAGTCTCTTTGGTAGACCTAAGCATTCTGCCAATAAAACAGTGTCTTTGATTTAATTTCTCCACAACACTATCCATATGATTGTTCCAACTTAAGTTGTTCGTAATTGTAATTTCTAGGTACTTAGTCGAATTGACAGCCTTTAAATTTGCGTGATTTATCGTGGAATCGAAATTGAACAATTTTCTTTTTGCACTCATCTGGATGATTTCACACTTGTCATTATTGATAGACAATTGCCATTTTTTGCACCATATATATTCTTGTGATGACTTTGAGACAGTAAATGACAGAATCGTCTTGCAAACAATCTAAGAGGGTTGCTCAGGTTCCCCCCTAAGTCATTCACATAAATTAGAAACCACAGATGACCTTTAACACTTATTAGGGGAACACCAGATATCACTTAAAATTTTATTCAATAATTTTGTGTCAGTTACTATGAACTGTGATCTTTCTGATAGGATATCGTGAATCCAATAGCACAACTGAGATGATACTCTGTAGTCATGTAATTTGATCTGAAGTATCGTGATAGTGTCTAAAGTAATTTGGAAATCTAGGAATATGAAATCAATTTGAGATCCCCTGTCAATAGCACTTACTACTTTGTGCAAGTAAAGAGCTAGTTGTGCTTCACAAGAATGATATTTTTTGAATTCGTGCTGACTATGTCAGTAGATGATTTCTTTGGAGGTAATTCATGATGTTTGAACATAGTATACATTCCCAAATACTACTACAAATTGAAGTCATAAGGGTATGTAATTCATTGGATTGCTCCTATTTCCTTTCTTTAGTACTGATGTGACCTGTGCAACTTTCCAATGTTTAGGTACGGATCTATTGTCAAGTGAGCGGTTGCATATGATTGCTAAGTATGGGGCTATTATTTCAGTGTATTCTGAAAGGAATCAAATGTGTATACTGTCTAGACGTGAAGACTTGCCTTTACAAAATGATTTAAGTTGCTTTGCTACACCAAGAATATCTATTTCTAAGTTACTTATGTTGGTAGCTGTTCTTGATTCAAATCCTGCAAGCTTTATCTCCTTTGGAGAGGGAATTTCGATAAGCTGTGTTTAGCGACTCTGCTTTACTTGCTCTATCATTGGCAATATTACCATTGGTATCGCATAGTGAAGGCATTGATTGTGTCTTGTCAGAGAGATAACAACAGTTCCTGTCAGAATACCAAAGTTAAGCGTTGTTGGGCTTGGGTAGCCTCTGTGTGGATGACCATTCATGTCTGCTGAGTACTCTTGCCAATTATGGAGCATTCTGCCCTTATGAGACCAGTTGAGGAGCAACTTGATTGAAGAAGTAGCAGATCCGGTCAGGAAAACTGACAACAACCAGAAGAGCATTGTGCTGACCACATGCCCCTCTCTATCTGCATTTAGTGATGTCTGTCAGCTGAGGATGACATGGCCTTCAGAGTCCAATCACAACCACCTCATAGTCACTAATCCCTGTATCAGTCAAGATGCTCCCATTTACTCACTCTCGCAGCAGCTGCTAGAGTTCTGTTTCCCACACAGTGCCGCCATTTCATTCACAATGAGTGCATGTGTATTTAAAAACAAACCACATGCTTCTATCTTTTTCCAGTCCTGAGGAAAAAAAACTGGAAGTGTTGTAACTTGAATGTAATTATTGTCAGTCCCCTGACAATAACAGTCAGGAATTTGTGACTATAAAGATTCCTCTGACAGGCAAACTATAATTTGATGATAATTATTTGTGATTAGTTAAAATTGGTGTGATATACCAATTGCACTGTCCAAATACAGTTCATGGGCCAGCTCAGTTTCAACATGTTTCCCTCCTGACCTAAGTTCCACAGCTTTTCTCTTGCTATAATATTGCTCTAACACATGCAAGAATAAAGATGTATTAGAGAATTTCCTCCCAACATATGATGACACATAACCCCAAAGTATCCCTGTTTTATGTATACAACCTTTCAAAGTACTTTCAAAAATGGTGTGAATTACAGGAAAATGTAAATTGTTGGTAATTATTATTTAAGTACAGTGTAATATAATTAAACTCTTGCTGCTTGAGCCCATATAGGCAGAAAACTATTTACCGTAGGGATACCAACCTTAATAGGAATTATGTTCAGACTGTACACTGCAAGATTTGTGTTGTTAATAGTTCTGCTAAAGGCATTGTGACGTAGGTTTAGAACACAAACATCGTTGTGGATGACATTGCAGTCAGTCAACATGGGTCTGGATATAGTGAGCAGGGCTTTAGTCATAAAGCTGTTTTATCAAAATGACAACAATGGTGCTTCTGCCCTTTGCCAGTATTAACACATTAAAGGAATATGGAGAGGTCCTCTTTCTGCACCAGATTTGAAAAACATGGGTCTGAAGTTTGAATTAACTGGTGAGTTGGGAATTGTTCTTGGGAAATGCCGATGGCCAGTTTTGCCACAAATTGTTGAAAGAGTTACTGTTGTCATGGCGGCAAATGCTGGATGCAGTATGTGGTCTTCAAGCAGTGCACAAGCTGTGTCACAACAGCTGAATGTTCCATGATCCACTGTTCAAAAAGTGCCACAAACAATTGTGAAATGGTCTCTGTACTGTGGTTCAGGGCTGTCGTGGATACAGATGATCATCACATTGAGCAACATTTGTAACCAGGAATGTAAACATGGTACGCAGTTAGCAAATGTTACTCTCTCTTATGGAAATAATTTTTTTTATTTATTTATTTTTTTTCAGTGGTTTGTTATTTCTCTTCCACATGTTGTTACAAATATTTCTACATAGTTTCATTGTCCTAAGATTACTAATTTTTCAATGGAGCCCTCTGAAGTAGCAAAAGTGTTGTTATAACCACCCTGTACGTACCTCTTAAAACAGCAATTATTAATTTGATTGTAGCGTACTGATCTTAAATGTGGATCAATTGGTATTACAGAAGTTTTACTTTTCGTAAACACATTCTTAGTTAATACTTTCCTTACCAAAAAATCTAGAATTATAAGGTGTCTGTTTTCTTGTATCTGGTTTTATAGTTCATAAATAAAAATGAAAGCTTTGACGTCTATATTAACATTTTAGTAGGGGTCAGAAAGCAATTACAAGATGTAGATGTATGTTATAAACATGCATATGGCATCAAACTATAAACAAGAAGTATATTAAACTTCAGATCATAAAACTTGCTACTTCGAACGCTAATTTTTTTAAGAAAATTGCTAAAAACATGATTGACATGGCAAAAGGGTGATGTTGGGTGATTGAATAAGGTGGCAGACCGAAAGAGAGAACTGTTTTCCATAAATGACCTTACCTCATTAACTGTATGTAGATAGATGGCACCATAATGAAATATACTTCTATTGGACGTAATTCAGAGCAAATTGTGCAGCTAAATTTTAACTGTACTGTCAAGTCCCATCTAAACCAACACCTTAGAAACTAGGGTGTAAGCATTCCAAGAGAAGTGCCAAATGTGTTTAAAAATTATGATTGTATTTAAATATGGTTGTTACATATTTCACTCTCAACTGTTTAAAGCTCACTGTTTGATGCAACCTAAGCATCACCTTGGAGTCCACTATGTATTCTGAAAAAAGAAAATGTATTCCATATATCACTTGGTAATGCCCTCCTGCAGATCAAAGTTAATGTTTTCATATATAATTGTTTGAAACTATTTTGTATGTTATCCATAAGGGGCAATACCATAGCTCTAATTTATTGTTGCCACTTTCTATCTATTTGGACTCATACTGAAGGTCTGCAGCTCGTGGTCTCGCAGTTGTGTTCTCTCTTCCCGAGCACGGGGTCCCGGATTCGGTTCCCGGTAGGGTCAGGTATTTTCACCTGCCTCAAGATGACTGGATGTTTGTGTTGTCTTCATCATTTCATCATCATTCATGAATGTGGTGAGTTTGGACTGAGCAAAGATTGGGAATTTGTACGGGCGCTGATAACCGCACAGTTGAGTGCCCGACAAACCAATCATCATCATAATACTGAAGCTCAGCCCATCGCATCACTTCATTCAGTATCGTAACTACTCTAAACACCGGATAGTTATTGTGAATTTAACTGTTAGGATGTCAGGCACTACTGGCATGAATTATTCTGACTTTTAACAATTTCTTGTGCTTGAGAAGTAAGGAATCAACAGCTCAAGAAATTTAATTGCATAATCTTTGTAAACACGACCTTACCAGCAACATTTTACATCAATTGCACAACTTTGATTGTTTCTTCGCATTAATGTTTCATGAAATGTAAACAGCCTGAAATGTGTAATTGTGATAATGCAAAAGCGGATGCAAATTAGCTTTGTTAAAACAGAAAATTTGAAGAGACCAATTAAAAATATTGTAAACTGTGGGGAAAGATTAAATCCAGGAATATATCAAGGGAGCTGCACTGTATTTACAGTGACTCTAATTTCACACAAAACATTACATCCAATGTAAGTACATCAGATACTAAACAGACTGACTGTGGATTAACTGCTGAGTACCTCTCAAAGAAGAGCTTACCAACAGTAACCTGGCTGACCTAACATAAAAATGTGTCTTTGTAACAAAATTTGGACAAGATGCTTTTTCTTCTTTTTTTGTAATGTCCACTTTGTTATACGTAAAATAAGAAAAGTAAGTCTTGGCATTGTAATGTTGGTAAAGTTAAGAAAAGTCCATTACTGTCAGTGGTTTCATAAGCTGCATGCCGAAAATATACAATAAATTTAATCATGAACATTAATTCACTGTTTCCTTCTCCTTATCTAGGAAGGTGCTCAGTTTATCATCTGTAGCACTGCACCGCGCTGCCCGTCCCAGAAGTGGGAAGTTGGGTGTAGTCCTGAAACCTTTTCCTCGGTCTGGTTATATAGTTCGTAAACCAAAGTCATCAACAACGCTGTCTGAACTGCAAACCTCAAGTGATGATGCTAATACGGAATGTGACTCCTACGATGATGAAATGAAGATTCCAGCAAATAACGAGAGACATATAAATGACAGTAAACTGTGTTCTTCCATATGCATTCAGGATTCTTGAAACCAAGTGTTTCTTGAAGTTTATTAACTGTTACAGGATCTTCTGAAAGGTTTTATGCTGTGAGAATGTCATTTTTGATACAAGAATTTTTTTATAATGATGTTATGGGGAAAATCACACATTCCAGGTCGTAACAGATAATTGTGTCATGTTCCTGTGTTTGTGGAGAATATTGTGGGCATCTTGTGTGTAAATTGTTTTGTATGACTTTTGAAGTGCTGATACATGTGAGATTACTAAATGCCGTTGATAGTTGATTTCAGAATAACCTTTTTGTACAGTAATATACATAAAAGATTTGTTACAAAGTAATGGAAGATTTTCAGTTATTGCCATTGCTTCCATGTCATGGCACTGTTTGGTAAAGAAATTAGGTTTTATAAATGCATAATTTGACAAGCACAGAGTTATTAATATAAAAATCCATGCTATATAATTGACAATAATTCATTCGTTTTTGTTCAAATTGTGGTTCAGTATTGATACACAAGATGAAATTGTTCTTCCTGCTTTGTCTTGTTGATTTTGACATGTCAAATTTATGTCTTTGTTTCCAGTGTTCTGAGTTCCTTCGTTGATTGTTTGTTAAAAGACAATGCTAATTCTTAAAAAAGAAGTTATTGTCTCCAGAACTGTTCCAAACAAACCACTAGTATTTGTGTTATTGACGAACTTAAAAGTTTTTCAAAATTTACTATTGGTAAGAACTATAGTATTTTGTTTCAATGCTTCTTTTAGACTGCATTTCTTGATAAATTTTAATGCATTTTATTTTTTTCGCATCCTGCATATCTTTTACCACAGTAAATTTAATTTGAAAAAAAAAACTGTTCTTTTTTTTTAGCTGTATTTGTTTGCATTTTGTTGTTGAAGTGAGATGTTTTTGCGATGTCGTCACAAGTGTTTTTTTACAGTTTCTGGTGCTGGCCGCTTGTGAGTGTTGCTAAGAAGAAAAAACCTAGGGGGACATAAATTGCATGCCTAATTTGCAACTATCTCGAAGGAGGGAGAGAAAAGAGCTAATAAAGAACGGAATAAAAAAACAATTTATCTGTGGTGTCAAATATAATGACTGCATTTGCAATTGTAGTTTAAAGGAGAAGAGGGGGAAAATAACAGAGTCCAATATTTTTTTTTTTTTTTTTTTCCAAGCGTGTACCGCACCGTAATGTAGAGTTTGTTAGAAGCTCTCTTTTTGGGGGAGGGGGAAGAACAATAAATTCAACAGAACAAATATCATTATTTAAAGCATCTTTCACAAGCTATTGTTTTGGGTCTTTACTGTCTGGTCCACATTAAGGAATGTGACCACATGTCAAAAGCATGAAAGGTCACAGTTCGCATTGCGGAACACTGTGAGATATGCAGGAATTGTGTCCATGAGGTTTTGGTAGGTATAAGCAGGGATGTGAAGCCATGCTGACTTCAGTGCCATGGGCAGCTGTACGAGGTTTCTCTATTAAGGACATGTGGTGGAAATAGCCCAATCATGGTGGTCCTACAGATTCTCTGCCAGTTTTTTTAGTAGCCGGTGAAGTACAATAAACTCATCCTCATGCTTTTCGAACCACACACGTAAACTGCGAGCTGTGTGACATATTGCATTGTCCAGCCAGCAGATGCCATTGTGCCAAGAAAAAACAAATTACAAGCAGGAGTGGACATGGTTCCCAAGGATAGATGCAACTTATGTTGATCCATTGTGCCTTCCAGAATGATGAGATAACCCGGGGAATGCCCACTGGACTGGACCCTTCTGATAATTGTGGCAAGGATGGCCATCTGTCTGACAGAACATAAAAAGTTTTATCTGAAAAGGCCACCCAGTGGACATGCAGTTGAGGTATTTGCTTCCAGATTCCAGCCTTCATCACAGTAAACAGCTGTTGCATAGGTGCATGAACAAAGTGCCTTCTGTGAAGGCCCACATGCAGCAACATTTGCTGTACGCTCATTGAGGAGATACTGTTGGTACCCTCTGGGCAGTCAGTCAGTTATCAGTTGCCTGTCTATTCACCCATAGTAGTTGACGTTCACCCATGTCATCTATGGTCAATATTAACCACATTTAACTTGGTGCCGGGTTTGGATAGTGCCATTTTATCATGCACAGTATACTTTAGCCACAGCAGCACATGAACAGTTTACAGGCTTAACAGTTTTGTAAGTGCTTCCACCCTTTGCCCGAAAGCCAGTGATGATGCCTTTTTAGAATCAAATAAATTTCTCTGTATTCACAGTACAACACCTGCACTGTTTTCCCTTCCCCCTACACACATTATATACCCTCCTCTGGTGGTGCTGCCACCTGCTGCCTGTGAGAGGTTGTTGCACATTGTCATCGAGCATAGGAAGTGGTCACATTAATGTGACTTGACCATGTATTAATGACATTTAGGTTACACCTGCTAATTTTACTGAACCGTCAGTTTAATAAGTTGTGATTACAAAATAAAAGAACTAAGAGAAGCCAACCTCATTTAAGAAAGATAAAACTGTTTATAGCATTTGTGGACTTAGAAAGCTTTTGGCAGTGTTTCCTGAAATGTACTCTTTGAAATTATTAACATAATAGTAGTGAAATACAAGGAGCAAAAAGTTAACTTACACATAAAGCACTCAGTTATAAGAGTTGATGAGCATAAAAGGACAGCAATAGTTTAGAAGGGAGTGAGACAGGATGGTAGTCTCTCCCCAATGTTATTCAATCTCTACACTGAGCAAGCAGTAAAGGAAATCACGGAGAAATTTGGAGACGGAATTAAAGTTGAGGGAGGCGTAATAAAAAGTTTGCTATGACATCGCAATTCTGTCAGGCAGCAAAGGTCTTGGTGGGGCGTATGAATGAAATGGATAAGTTTTGGAAAGAGGTTATAAGATGAATATCAATGAGTGTAACGCAGGGGTAGTGGAATGTGGTCAAATTAGGGGAGGCTGATAGAATTCAATTTGGAAATGAAGACACCACAAGTAGTCACTGTGTTTTGCTGTTTGGATAGCAAAAAGTTGACAGACTGACTCTAAGAAGAAAAGTGTTTCCTAAAAAGAGAAATTTATTTACATCATATACAGGGTTATTACAAATGATTGAAGCGATTTCACAGCTCTACAATAACTTTATTATTTGAGATATTTTCAAAATGCTTTGCACACACATACAAAAACTCAAAAAGTTTTTTTAGGCATTCACAAATGTTCGATATGTGCCCCTTTAGTGATTCGGCAGACATCAAGCCGATAATCAAGTTCCTCCCACACTCGGCGCAGCATGTCCCCATCAATGAGTTCGAAAGGATCGTTGATGCGAGCTCGCAGTTCTGGCACGTTTCTTGGTAGAGGAGGTTTAAACACTGAATCTTTCACATAACCCCACAGAAAGAAATCGCATGGGGTTAAGTTGGGAGAGCGTGGAGGCCATGACATGAATTGCTGATCATGATCTCCACCACGACCGATCCATCGGTTTTCCAATCTCCTGTTTAAGAAATGCCGAACATCATGATGGAAGTGCGGTGGAGCACCATCCTGCTGAAAGATGAAGTCGGCGCTGTCGGTCTCCAGTTGTGGCATGAGCCAATTTTCCGCGGGTTACGCGTGAAACTTGTCCGCACGCGTTCAACCGTTTCATCGCTCATTGCAGGCCGACCCGTTGATTTCCCCTTACAGAGGCATCCAGAAGCTTTAAACTGCGCATACCATCGCCGAATGGAGTTAGCAGTTGGTGGATCTTTGTTGAACTTTGTCCTGAAGTGTCGTTGCACTGTTATGACTGACTGATGTGAGTGCATTTCAAGCGCGACATACGCTTTCTCGGCTCCTGTCGCCATTTTGTCTCACTGCGCTCTAGAGCGCTCGGACGGCAGAAATCTGAAGTGCGGCTTCAGCCGAACAAAACTTTGAGTTTTTCTACGTATCTGTAGTGTGTCGTGACCATATGTCAATGAATGGAGCTACAGTGAATTTATGAAATCGCTTCAATCATTTGTAATAGCCCTGTATAAATTTAAGTGTTAGTAACTATCTTCTGAAAGTATTTTTCTGAAGGGTAGCTTTGTATAGAACTCAAGCATATATCGTAAGCAGTTTAAGAGAAGGAGGGACTAGAAGTTTTTAAAATGTGTTGCTACCAAATATTGTTCAAAATTGGCTGGGTAGATTGAATAGCAAATGATTGAAGTATATAATGAAACTGGGGTAAAACGAAATCTGTGGCACAACTTGACTAAAAGAAAGGATTCGTTGGTAGGACACATCCCGCGAGACATCAAGGGATTGTCAGTTCACTAATTGGAGGGGGGGGGGGGGGGGTGCAGAGAGGGAGACCGAGATCTGGGAGTAAGGTCGGCATTACAGTAGTGTATTTCTTTGTCAAAGTTGATATGTCAAATATTTATGTGAAAGAAATTTGATGGTATAATACAGAACTTTGTCAAATCTCACCGGTTGTAAAAGAAATGTGATCAAATATAGAGCAACATTCAAGAACATTTTCACGATATTAGCAAAAACAGATTTGCTGCTGCTGCTTTGTTCACTGGACCGAGTGGCATGTTTTGGAACTGTGACATGAAGGACAAACTGGTTGCCCAAACCCATGATGGTGCTTCTGTTCTGGCAGAAACAGCAGAGCTGTTCTTGTATAAAGCCAGTAAGGATTTTTTTCCACACTTCAGGGTATTCCTGCTTTCTTCCACCGGCCTTCCAAATGCGTAGAAATTCTCGGCAGTACTGTTGGTAAATAAATTCATTCGAACAACAAAACGAGATGGAACTGTAATGCCAGAATAATATTTGACATTCACAAAAATGTCAGGCACTAATTGAGGTTTTCAGTGAAATACTTCACAGTTCAGTCTCTAGTGCAATGATTACAAGAGAAGCCCATGTTTTCAAAAACAGCCTTTTGAACTGCGGCTTTGTTTTTGTTCTTTCTCTCTGTTTTTCAAAACACATTTTTAAAGACTGAACTGTTTTTCATCATTCTTCAGAAAAAAACCAGTGATGCATTGTTGTAACAGAATGCATAGCTTATGTAGAAAACTTAATAAATGAAGATAAACTGATCGACTTTTTAAATTCCTCAAAACGCTCGACTAATTTGCAATCTGAAACTACCATGAACAGAGCTGAAATGGTGGATAAATACATTGACAATCCATTGATGTCAAAATACAAACAGGTTTACTTCAAGACATTGAATAATATTGCAACAACTGGAAACAAGATTTTCACATTGTAATAAACTGCTCTTTCTTAAATTAGATGAAACTACTCAGTTTGTCTATTGAGGCACTGAAAGCACGAGTGGACCAACCCCCATTTGTTGCCGTGGTAAGTTACCTGCATGAAATGATGCCTGTGTGAAGTATAAAAACCCTACAGAACCACATATTTAAATTCTGTATGATAAACTTAGACAAGGCTCCAATTACTACTTCTTGCGCTGAGCCTTTGTCACATTTTCTTGGAGCAATAATGGACTATGATTCATTAGTCCACTGCTGCACTGACAGCTGTTCCCTGAACCACCTCCAGTGTTCGCTACGGGCAGTCGTGCCCAGTGCGATACAACAATGTTGCCTTGTGTAGTAATTGCTATCGCAGTATTACGTCACTCCGAAATTGATTCACGTCGTGGAATTGGATAGTGCAGGTGTAGTGTATTGGTATTGGTTGGGTGATAGTTGTTGAAGTTACAATGATGGATCAAAACACACAACCTAAAACTATAGAGGAACAATTACACAGTATGCTATTATTGTTCATGTGTGCTATAATATTGTGTAGCAGTCATACAAAAATATTGATTCCTGTACGTTTGACATTGAAGTTCACAGATATGTTTCAATCAGAGGAGGAAGGTGACAATCAAGAACATGATACAGAGCGACTTGATATTAACGACTGTTTGGAAATGTTCTTAATACCAGGACCAGCTGCATCCTCATCATACCCTGGTAATGTGAACAGTATGAAAGGCGAAAAGCGTTTGAGGAATGAGAAAGATTGGCTCGTCTCTGTTTTCTTACATTCCGTTTCAAAAGGGGAAGAATATGTAAATGGTAAGGGCAAAATTACACCTCAAAAAGAGTGCCGAATGGTACCATGTCCTTGTATGAAGCAATGCCTCCTAAAGATAAGTGCAGACAGGCAATGTAAAATATTTAATGATTATTATGGTTGGCGAACTTCGATTTGCAATCGGCCTTTCTATATAATAGTATCCGTGTTTGTAAAACATCTCGAACGTATACCACGTTCCTTTCTCGACGGGAAAATACCAGGCAATACTTTTTGCTTGATATTCATGGTAATGATGTGCAAGTGTACAAAATATTTTTCAGAACACATTGGCAGTACCTACAGGACGAATAGACAGAATATTGAAGCAGAGAGGTGTAAGCGCAACTGCTCCACTTCACTGACGAGGACGATGTGAATCTGCCAGCAAAACATAGTCAGGTAAAATAGCTGAAGTGAAGAATTTTGTTGCCAAATTTCCAGTGTACGAAAGTCACTATGCCATACACAAATAGAGTAGAAATATTTGGCACCTGATTTAAGTATCAGTATTATGTATTCATTATATTGCAAAGAAACAGTGAACCCAGTATCTGATCATATATTTCGCAAAATCTTCAATGAACAGTTAAATTTATCTTTCCATCCACCTATTTCGGATTCATGTAAGAAATGTGATTCTTTCCAGATCAAAATAATGGCCTTCCCAAACAATAGTTCGTTCATCTTGCAGAAAGACGAACATTTGAGGAAAGCTGAGTGTGCACGTAAAGGTGTGCAGAACGATACTTTGCTTGCTAAATCAAATGACAATGTTACAGTTATTAGAGATGCTGAGTCGTGATAGGCACAACAAAAGGATTCCCACAATTATAGCTTACGGCCATTAAGGCCTTTGTAAGCAAACGCAACTTGCGCACGTCTGCAGTCTCGGACAACTGAAACCACACTGCGAGCAGCAACTGAAACCACACTGCGAGCAGCAACTGAACCACACTGCGAGCAGCAGCACCAGTGCTTGATGGGATTGGCGACTGGGTGGGGGTAAGGAGGAGGCTCGGGCAGGAGGGGGAGGAATGGGGTGGTGGACCGTGAAGTGCTGCAGTTTAGATGGAGGGCAGGTGGGAAGGGGGGGGGGGGAGCTAAGTAGTGGAGAGGAGAGAAATGAAAAGAAAGAAATTAAAAGACTGGGTGTGGTGGTGAAATGACAGCTGTGTAGTGCTGAAATGGGAACAGGGAGGGGGCTGGATGAGTGAGGACAGTGACTAACGCAGGTTGAGGCCAGGAGGGTTACAGGAATGTAGGATGTATTGCAGGGAAAGTTCCCACCTGTGCAGTTCAGAAAAGCTGGTGTTGGTGGCAAGGATCCTTATGGCACGGGCTGTGAAGCAGTCATTGAAATGAGGGATGTTCAGCAACAGGGTGGCCCACTTGTTTTTTGGCCACAGTTTGTTGGTGGCCATTCATGCGGACAGACAGCTTGTTGATTGTCATGCCTATATAGGTTGCAGCTTAGCTTGTAAATCACATGACTGGTTTAACAGGTAGCCTTGCATATGATGGGATAGGTGATGTTAGTGACCGGACTGGAGTAGATAGTGGTAGGAGGATGTATGGGACAGGTCTTGCATCTAGGTCTATTACAGGGGTATGAGCTATGAGGTAAGGGATTGGGAGCAGGGGTTGTGTAAGGATGGACAAGTATATTGTGTAGGTGGGAAGGATAGTGGGCAGGACATTTCTCATTTCAGGGCATGACGAGAGGTAATCGAAAATGTGGCGGAGAATGTAATTCAGTTGCTCCAGTTCCAGATGGTACTGAGTTACAAGGGGATCGTTCCTCTGTGGCCAGACTGTGGGACTTTGGGGGGTAGTGGGAGACTGGGAAGATAAGACACAGGAGATTTGTTTTTGTACAAGGTTGGGAGGATAATTACGGTCAGTTAAGGCTTCAGTGAGACCCTCTGTATATTTTGAGAGGGACTGCTCGTCACCGCAGAGGTGACGACCATGGGTGGCTAGGCTGTACAGAAGGGACTTCTTGGTATGGAATGGGTGTCAGCTGTCGAAGTGAAGGTATTGCTGGTGGTTAGTAGGTTTGATATGGATGGAGGTACTGATGTAGCCATCTCTGAGGTGGAGGTCAACATCTAGGAAGGTGACTTGTTGGGTGGAGGAATGTGAATACAGTGTCCTCACCTTCAGTTTAGATAGGAAAGATGACATAAATGAATCTGAACCAGGTGAGGGGTTTAGGATTCTGTGTTTTTAGGAAGCATTCCTCTAGGTGGCCCATGAATAGGTTGGCATAGGATGGTGCCACGTGGGTGCCCATAGCCATACCCCAGATTTGTTTGTAGGTAATGCCTTCAAAGGAGAAGTAATTGTGGGTGAGGATATAGTTGGTCATGGCGACTAGGAAGGAGATTGTTGGTTTGGAATCCATAGGGCATCTGGAAAGGTAGTGTTTGACAGCAGTAAGGTCATGGGCATTAGGAATATTAGTGTACAGGGAGGTGGCATCAATAGTGACAAGCAGGGCACCGTGTGGTAAGGTGACAGGAACTGTGGAGAATCTACATCTACATTACATCCATACTCTGCAACCCACCTGATGGTGTGTGGCAGAGGGTACCTTGAGTACCTCTGTTGGTTCTCCCTTCTATTCCGGTCTCATATTGTTCGTGGAAAGAAAGATTGTTGGTATGCGTCTGTGTGGGTCTCTAACCTCTCTGCTTGTATCCTCATGGTCTCTTCGTGATATATACATAGGAAGGAGCAATATACTGCTTGACTCCTCAGTGAAGATACGTTCTCAAAACTTCAACAAAAGCCCGTACCGAGCTACTGAGCATCTCTCTTACAGAGTCTTCCACTAGAGTGGAGGAAATGGTTTTTATCTTTTATATAAGAGGATAGCTTCCGGGTAATAGGTTGTAGGTGTTGGTCTACAAGAGCAGAGATTTTCTCAGTGGAGGCATAGTAACTGGCCACAATTGGGTGCCCCGGATGGTTGGGTTTATGGACTTTAGGAAGCATGTAGAAGGTGGGAGTGGTAGGGGTAAGTAGAGAGATGGACTCTGGAAAGAGGTTCTGGGATGGGCCTAAGGATCTGAGTAGTGACTGGAGATCCTGCTGGATTACTGGAATGGAGTCACTGTGGCAAGGTCTGTAGGTGGAAGCATCTGATAGCTGACGGCGTCCTTCCGTCGCGTAATCCTTGCAGTTCAAAACAACAGTGGTGGAGTGGAGCCTTTGTCTGCAAGTAGGATTATAAGGTCGGGATCAGTTTTTAGATGGTGGACTCTAATATTGATACATTCCATCCTGCATTTTCCATTGTTTGATTAATGTTACAGTTATAACATTTGACCTGATGAAAACTTTGCCTACACCTGCATTGTCAATAGGGGTATGCTATTACAAAAGGCAAATGAGGACCTATTGCCTCGGTATTCATAACAGGGAATAATGATGTTCACACGTTTCTTTGGAATGAGTCGATAGCATCTAGAGGTCCTCAGGAGATTGGCTCATGTTTGTTGTACTATGTGAACCATTTTGTGAAATCTTCCCAGTTAATTATGTACTCGTATCAGTGCAGAGGTAAAAATAGGAATATTAAACTCTCACTTATGTGCCAGTACACAGTTTCCAATCCCATTTACATAGTAAATGAAATTGACCACAAATTTTTAGTCAGTGGTCATTCATATTTACCTTGTGATCAAGATTTTGGTTTGATTGAAAAACAAAAGAAGTTTTTTAAAAATGTTTACATTCCAGAACACTGGAATAAGATTATTGAGGCCGCTAGGAAGAAAATGCCTTTCAAACAAAAATGCTGGAAAGGAATATTATGAACAGCAAAATACTGGCTGATCAAACCTAAGTAGAGTGGTTCAGGATCCAGTGGGTACAATTTGTGGAAAACCTGCCTTTTGATATACTTTTTAAATATTCCAATGAAATGGATGACATATTTAATAAAG
This sequence comes from Schistocerca piceifrons, assembly GCF_021461385.2. Classification (NCBI taxonomy): domain Eukaryota; kingdom Metazoa; phylum Arthropoda; class Insecta; order Orthoptera; family Acrididae; genus Schistocerca; species Schistocerca piceifrons. The sequence goes on along the minus strand of NC_060139.1, from coordinate 343,070,689 downwards.
TCTATGTGTCCAAGAGGACATCAGCTCTTATAAAGGAGTTAGAATGGATGTATCCAGAAAGTAATGCAAAGAGTGAACTGAAGAAGAAATATTTACTGTGTCTACTGGACTTCATTCCACCAGTTCACCATGATTTTTACAAGAACATGAGCACAGCTGCTGCATAGTCTGCAAATATGTTGCCCGTATCGTATCTTGATAGTGAAGATTATGATGCGCAATAACAGTTTGTGGAAACCTTTGTGGCTGTTGTAATTGCGTTATTTCATGACATTTTTTGTTAAAGCTGTTTAATGACGTAAACAAACTGTAGATCCTATACCTCTACTATAGTAGATAAAGAACAATAACTATTTGTATTCTCACTATTTTGTAGCTATTTCAATGAGTACAGTATATTTCATTCCTTATTGTATTTGCTGATTCATTTGTTTCGTGGATATTACTTTACTTTCTTTTCCAGTGTCTTTTTTTTTGTGAAAGAAGCTTTACACCTAATGGGACAGTGACTATCTGCTGAAATGTGTAATGCAAAAGTGGACTAACCCACATAAAAATCAGCAACTTCAAAGGTCAAGGTGTAATTTGGTTGTATAATCCACTTACTAGACCTGCAATACTGCTAGAAGCTAAAAGTTGTAACATGCATTGACTGGGTAAAGAACAGAATATGTCTGCTAAAACCAGTATATTTCTACCTTGATTATCTCTGTTGGAGGAAGGTTGGGGTTAGTCCACTATTGCTTTCAGTGCCTCAATTATGGTCAGCAGTTCCCTGTAGACGGTGTGGGTTTATTATTACAAATGTATAGTGCATCCTTCTATTGCTCACAGCTGCATGTAGAACTAAACTAGAAATTGTATTTTCTTCCCCACTTAAAGCAACATTTCACTGTCAGTTTAGGAGATGTCAAAAGAATGATTGAGAATGAAATGGACCAAACTCTTCCAGAAGATTTAAAACAACTTTGTCTAATTGTTACAACCCTTGCAACAAGTGCTTCAGATGAAAGGAGTTTTTCTTGTCTAAAACACACAAAAACGTTGGAGGAACAGTATTGCCCAGGATTTCTTATCAGCTCTGACTTGTGCCTCAGCTGAAAAATGAGCACTACGAATACTTCGGAAGTTGAGCTATGGTATGATGGTGTTGTTGAAAGATTTGGGAAGAAGAGATATTGTTGAATTAACTTTTTTTACCAGTAACAACACTCAAATGTCTACACTACCAGTTCATTTGTAAATAAAAGTGAGCATTGTTGTTGTTGTTGTTGTTGTTGTTGTTGTTGTTCAAAAGGAAGGTAAGGGATTTTCTAGAATGTTTCTTGGCCTGCACAGAATTTAGACCCATTTTATCAGGAGACCCATTATTTTCATAATAGAAAAATCTTTAACATAGTACAAAAGACAGATACAGTTGTGGAAATGGACATGGGCAGCAGAAGATGAAATTGTGTAAGTCTAGAATTTGCTTGTGTGAAACGTTCTCCAAATTCTGCTTATCGTGCTTATAAATTTGACTATTTATTATAGTGCTAATGAGACGTTTCTTATAAATCATAATCACAAATACATTTAGAACTGTGGCATTGCCACAAGTTTTTCGTGTCCTCCACAGTACTAACTATTTAATAGGATAACACCTTTCGGGTGTTCAACCAATGATTAGCTAATACACTGACACCAGTCATTGTTATAGTGCAGTATAAAAGTAGCTGCACTGGAGCGGCATCTAGCTGAGCCATTTAGCAGTTCATTAGTTGTGCAGAATAAAATTTCATCCTGAATAGCGCTGAAACTTACATCACTTACAGTTTTGGGGTCCTTTTTAAGTTATACTTTTAATAGTTACATAAAGTGAGACACATCATCATCATCAAATGCAGTTGCATAGTCTGAAAGTTATGTCACAAAGTAGTTCAGTTAGAACTGATTGACTAGTAATGAGAAAGAAAAGCCATCTGTTATCAGGAGTTCCATTTCCAGTTTTTTATTTATTTCACATGTGCAAGAACTTAGCTGGTAGTAGAACATTAAAAAATTTTTTAAAAAAGAACAGATAATAGACAAAATGAATTAGCATTGAACATCTGGTGCACAGGAACACCAGAGAAAGAAAGTAAGTAAGTGTAAAAAGACTGATTCTTTAAGAACAGGAGAAGTGCTGGGCTGACTTTACTACAAGGATAGAGGAAGACTATCCGACATGTAGGAAATTATTGTACAAAATACTAAAGAGTAAATGAAATTAATATATAAATATCCTTGCTCTGGAAAGAAATGACAGTAACTTAATATGAACAGAGGAAGAGATCAGGGATGAAATGAAAAAGTATTTCAACATGCTGCTAAATGGAGATGGGGGACACAGCCTTCAATGACTGTAGAGTAATTAAAGAAGTCCAAACCAACAGACCCCCAATAACATGGCATGAGGTAGAAACAGCATTAAAGAGCATGCAGAATGGAAAGTTGACAGGCTTTGATGGTCTTAGATCAGGCATGATAAAGGCAGCTGAAATATTATGCTTAAATTGGCTGTATAGTTTATCAGTGATTTGGGAAGAAAACAAAATCCTAGGAGACTGGAGTAAAAGAGTCGTCATCCCTCTGTTCAAAAAGGGCAATCTATGAAAATGTGGAAATTACAGAAGCATCACACTGTTGTCACCCATGCTGAAGCTGATAAAAATAAGATTTAGAAAGATAGTAGAGCCCTTGCTTGAGGAAGAACAACTTGGATTCAGGAAAGACAGAGGTACTATGGATGTTATGTTTGCAGTAAGAAAGCTGAAAGAAAAGTACTGGGAATATAGAAGATATCTTGTGATTGCATTTGTGGACATTGAGACAACATATGACAGTGTTCCGCGAAATGAGACAACATATGACATTGTTCCGCGAAACAAGATATGGGAATGTTTGGAAGACCTAAAGTATCTAATTCATAAAGCTATACCAAAAGAGTTACAGTGTGTCCAGACAGGCAACAGATGATAAGAATGGTTTGAAACAGACAGAGGTGTCCAACAAGGAAGTGTCCTATCACCACTCATGTTTGTAGTAGTAATGAGCTAGATCATAAAATCTACCAAGAACATAGGCAGCGGACCAAATGCCCTGGTTTTTGCTGCTCATTTGATGGCTTTGAATTGAATTGAATTTTATTTCATCCTGTAAGATTACATTGTGTACAGTAAATGTACGTGTAATATAGGACATGTCAAAGTATTAACATTCATTATCACTTATTTTTCTACACCTTTAGCTTACATTTTTACGCCACACACCGTCAGGTGGCTTGCGGAGTATGGATGTAGATGTAGATTGATAATAGATAACAATATATACAAATTCAATGGCATAAGTATTCTGCAACACTGTAAAACTCTCTTTCAATGAGATAGTCTTTAAGTTTCTTCGGAAAGTCATTGCAAAGTACACCATCTTGCAGGTTTTTAGGCAGAGTTCTTAGTAGTCTGATACCAGAGTACTGGGGTCTTTTTTCTAGAATTGCCAGTCGGTGGGGTATGCTGCGTACTTCATTCTTCCTTCTTGTATTGTGGGTGTGTACACTAGCATTTGTAATCCAGTCCTCACTACCTTTTGTGATGTACATTATTGTTTTGTATACATACAACGATGAAAAAGTTAAGATACCTAAATTCTTGAAACAGTTTCTGCACGTTTCAGAGGTCTTTCTTCTAGTTTTGTCTCTTGTTTGTTTGAGTTTCCCCACGCAGTCACTCCATACTGTAAGTATGGTTCGAAAAGTCCATGATACACTGTACACAGAAGGTTCTTGTCTGAATACTGTGATAGCTGCATCATTAAGAATATGACAGAGCTTAGTTTCTTACAGACATTATTAATATGTTTTTTCTATTTCAGTTCATTATCCACAAGAATACCTAAGAATCTAGCAGATTCTACTTCTTCCAGCCTTGTTCCATCAACCTCTAAATCCATGTCTAAAGCCTTTTCCTTGTTTTTAAACACTGCATACATAGTCTTTTTTTAGATTTATAACTAGTTCATTTTCCAACAGCCATTGAGCTGTGACATTTGCAGATATGTATGCTCTTCTCTCAAGCTGTTCCATATTTTGGTCACTATTTAGTATTGTCATGTCATCAGCATACAATATTTTCTTTTCTTCCTCCTCAACACCTATATCATTAACAAACACATTAAATAACAATGGCCCCATTACTGAACCCTGTGGCACTCCATATTTGATGGGTTTGGTTTCTGATTGGTATGAGTTTCCTAATGATACATACTGCTTGCAGTTGCACAAGTATGATTTTATCCATTCACCTGGTTGCCTTCGAATGCCATAGTTGCTTAATTTTTGCATCAGCATTTCATGGTCAATGGTGTCAAATGCCCTTGAAAGATCCAGAAACATTGCAGAGACAACCTTTTTCTCATCGAAGGACTGTAAAATGTATTCTGTTAGACTGGCAATTGCTGATTCTGTAGATTTACCCTTTCTGAAACCGTGTTGTGAGGGTATGAGAATGTTATGTTTGTCCAAATAGTTAACTAATCTGGTATACATAAGCATTTCTAGGATTTTTGAGAAACCTGATATCAGTGAAACTGGTCTGTAGTTGTTGGGATCATCCTTATACCCTTTCTTGTACACTGGCACTACCTTCGTTATCTTCAGTTCTTCTGGAAAAATTGCATCTCTGAAAGAACAGTTTGCTATGTTCAGCAGTGGTGTTATTATCTCCTCACTTACCAGCTTTATTACATGATTTGATATTTCATCATCACCAGCTGATTTCTTGGACTTCAGTTTCTGTATAGTTTTCCGCAATTCATCTTCCATGACTGGTCTTAAGAACATAGTACTGCATGATCTTTTTGGTACCTTAATATCCTTCTGTTTTTGACTATTTCTTTCCAATTTTAAGGTTTCTACTACACTGATATAGTTATTACTCAGCATGCTTGCTATTTCCATACCATCTGTAACCACTGTGTTGTCTGTTTTAATTGACCTAATACCTTCTTCTTTGTTTGACCCATATTTTTCCTTTCTTTCAGCATTGATTGCATTCCAAGCTGCCTTTGCCTTGTTTTTTTGAGTTTGTTATGGTGGTGTCAATTGCTCTTGCTTTGGCTTGTTTTATTGTTTTTCTATACTTCTTTTTTAACATTTTATAGTTTCCAACTTCACTTCTCACATCCTGAAGCTTCCTTCGCTGTTCTAGTATTTCACTGGTAATCCAATATGTTTAATCTTGCTACCTTTCTTGTCTCTTTACTTTGGGAAATGCTACATTAAAATGGTACTTAATTGTTGAAATAAATGCATCATATTTTTCATTTACACTCTGGGCCTGTAGGGTTTCATTCCAGGTTTCCCTACTTAACATTGTTCTAAAGATGTTGATATTTTGTTCACTTATGATCCTAATTTCTTTGGTTGTTAGTTTTGGTTCTGATACTGTGTCATTAGCTGTCCATGATGATTAGATATTTCTGTATGAACTACATGTGACTCATCGTTACACATATTAGTAATTATGTTGTCAATAACTGTCTCACTTTGTGAAGTCACTCTTGTTGGTGCAGTTATTGTTACTTTCATGTTATGCTGTATTAACAGTTCTTCAGATTCCTATCTTATTTTTGTGTCTTTTCCCATGTCAATGTTGAAGTCTCCACAAATAATAAGATTTCTCTTCATATTCATTCTCAATAAGCTAGCAATTTTTTTCAGATAGACGCTATTATTGCCACATGGTGACCTGTACACACAAAACACTGTCACTATACCGGTAACTTCAAAGACTTTTTCTCTAGCTATGGGTAATGTAGCAGCGTCACTGTTTACATTCTTTGATAGGGTACCTGTTTTAATATATATACAAACGCCATCACCCTTATATTTAGATCTGCAGAAGTAATTAGCCAGTTTGTAGTCCTTTATTGCAACATTATGTATTTTACTTTCAGTTACTTCATGTTCACTTATGCATAATATGTCTGGTCTTACTTCACTCGAGGGAGTACTTCTGCTTCTAATTTTTTTGTTACCAAAGTACTGAATGTTTTGATGAAGTACTTTTATGTAATTTTTCTTTTGTTGGTTTACATGGTATGGGGAGAGACAGAAGCTGAAGCACAGAAGAAACTTAATGGTTGGAACAACACATTCAAAAATTTCAGATTAAAAATAGGTAAAACAAACAGACAGTAAGAATGACCATCAACAGGCAAGGAACAACCTCAAATATACTTCTAGAAGGAGTCAAAGTAGAAGCTGTTTCCCATTTCAAGTACATAGGAAGCATGACCTCAAAAGACAACACCATTAACCAGGAAGTACTCAGCAAGACACAGAAAGCATCCAATTTTCGCAGTCAAATGAAATCGTCTCTGGGACAATAAACAATACATATGGCTTAGAAACATGTATCCTACTAAACAAAGACCTCAGCAGAATTCGGGCAACAGAAATGAGATTCATTAGAACTTTGAATCAAACAACAATAAAGGACAAAATCGGAAATGAGGTGAATAGAAAAGTAGCTGGTGTTGAGGTTCCTGTTACCAGTGTCATAAAGAAACACAGGCTTCAGTGGTATGGGCACAATGAGAACGAACAGCAAAAGACCTGCCAAAAAGTATTTCAACCTGACCTCATAGGGAGAAGACTTGGAAAGACCAAGAAAACACTGAATAGAGACTGTAAGATCAAACGTGGAGGAGGCATTGTGAAGCCTAGTGCAGGGTTGACTCAGGTGACTGACAGCGTAGGAGAATTATGTAGGAATTTTACGGAGGAGGATCAGATAGTGATAGTGGGTGGAGCAGGGAACAGCCTTGGTAGGGACGGGGAATATGATGTAGATGGTGACCCGGTAAAGACAGCTACTCAAACTGGTGGCACTAATTTGCATTTCATGCAACTGTTTCAGTGTCATGATCGTCCTCATCTTAATGCAGCTGTTAGGCGGTTAACATGGGGCTGGAGAAGGCACTGAAGTCAGAGGGCATGGCTCACGTATCAGTGGTGCCAGTTGAGTCTATCAGTAGATCGGGTTTCACTAGGCATGGCCTGCACCTCAGTAGGTAATGGGAAGAGGAGGCTGGAAAAGCTTATAGGTGACAGTGTAGTGGGTGGTGGTGGTGGTGGTGGTGGTGGTGGTATCACTTGTGGAAAAATTCCTGTAGTAGTTGGTGTTAGAGCTGCATCTTTCTTAGATTAAAGTCAGCTGATATGTATGCCTGCTTAAAGGAAATCCCTCTCACTACAGGCTCACCTTCAGAGGACGCCACATTTCCAAGTAGAGAAGGAATTAACGTATTTCATCAAAATATAAGAGGTATTAGAGACAAAGTTAGTGAACTGCTTATAGATGTTGCCTCGGAAATTATTGGTACATCAGAGCACCCATTAAATAATTTGACAATTCAGAGGCTTCCTTTACCAGGATATAGATTAGCTGGCTGTTTTTCAAAAAGTTCCTTGTGGGATGGGCGAGTGGCTATGTACGTAAAGAAAACAGTATTCCATTTGAGTCCATAGATGTATGACAGCACTGCGCTAAACAGACATTTGAATGTTGTGCAGGGGCAGTTGAATTTAGTGAAACAACACTTCTAGTTGTTGTTGTTTATAGGTCCCCTAACTCTGACTTAGCGTTTTTGATTAAGCTAGAGGGGGTTCTTGATTCACGTTGTAGGAAGTACCAGAAAATAGTTTTATGTGGTGACTTCAATATAAATTTTGTATATGATGGTGCGAGAAAAATAATGTTGGTAGATCTCATAAATTCATATGATCTGATGCAGACTGTGTTTTTTTCCAACTGGGGTGCAGGGGAACAGCAGCACAGCCATAGACAATATTTTTATTCATTCTTCATTACTAGATGGGCATTCTGTTAGTAAAAGAGTGAATGGCCTTTCAGACCTTGATGCACAATTTTAACACTTAAAGGCTTTAGTACTCAAACAAATGTCACATTTAATTACAAACTATGTAGGAAAGTTAATCCATCAGCAATAGAGAGTTTTTTAAACCTTGTCAAGGAACAAGATTGGCAGGATGTTTATAGTGCCGATAACATAGATGACAAATATAATGGTTCCCTTAACACATTTCTCATGTTCTTTGAGAGTTGCTTTCCATTACAATGTTCTAAACGGGGTATTAGTAGTAATAAGCAGCCCGGATGGCTAACTAGTGGGATAAGGATATCACATAGAACAAAGCAGGAATTATATCAAAGTGTTAGAAGCAGTCACAATCAAGTTACAGTAGCCCATTACAAACAGTATTGTAAGATGCTTAAAAATGTTATTAGGAAGGCAAAGGGTGTGTGTTATGCAAGTAGAATAGCTAATTCACAGGATAAAATTAAAACCATTTGGTCAGTTGTGAAGGAAGTGTCTGATCAGCAGCACAAGGTCGACGATATGAAGTCAGTTCTTAGTAAAAATATTTTTGTTACTGATAAATCAGATATATGTACAGTATCTAACAATCATTTTCTGAGCATTGTTGGTGAATTAAATAAAAATTTAGTTTCTACAGGGAATCATATAGCTTTCATGGTAAATGTGTTTCCGAAATTGATGTCTGAAATACTCCTCTGTGATACAGACAAGAGGGAGACTGAGTCAATAATTAAATCACTGAAGACTAAGGACTCCCATGGTTACACTGGAGTGCCTAGCAGAATATTAAAGTACTATGCTACACATGTTAGCCCTGTATTTAGCCATATTTGTAATTTTTCCATAACGAATGGTCAGTTTCCTGAACGATTAAAATACTCAGTAGAAAAGCCGCTTTATAAAAAGGGAGAAAGGGATAATGTAGATAATTTTAGACCTATTTTTATGCCATCAATGTTTGCTAAAGTTATTGAAAAGGATAATTGCTCATTTTACATCACACAATTTGCTATTAAATGTACAGTTCGGCTTTAGAAGTTGTTTAACAACTGAAAATGCTATATTCTCTTTTCTCTGTGAGGTACTGGATGGGTTAAACAAAAGGATTCGAACGCTAGACATATTTTTTGATTTAACTAAGGCGTTTGATTGTGTTGATCACCAAATATTGCTCCAGAAGCTGGACCATTACGGAATACAGTGAGTAACTCACAATTAGTTCACCTCTTACTTTAGCAACAGACAGCAAAATGTCATTATTCACTATGTTGACAGTGGCTGTGATGTGGGATCGGAGTGGGGTACGGTCAAGTGGTGGGTGCCCCAGGGTTCAGTGTTGGGGCCACTCGTGTTCCTTATTTATATAAATGATATGCCCTCTAGTATTACGGGTAACTCTAAAATATTTCTGTTTGCTGATGACACTAGCTTGGTAGTGAAGGATGTGTGCAACATTGGCTTGTTTTCAAATAGTGCAGTTCATGACATAAGTTCATCCCTTGTAGAAAATAAACTAACACTAAATCACAGTAAGACTCAGTTTTTACAGTTTCTAACACACAATTCAACAAAACCTGACGTTTTAATTTCACAGAACGAGCATATAATTAGTGAAACTGAACAGTTCAAATTTCTAGGTGTTCAGATAGATAGTAAGCCTTCATGGAAAGAGCACATTCAGGATCTTGTTCCAAGACTTGATACTGCCATTTTTACTATTCGAACGATATCAAAACTGAGTGATCGTTCAACACCAAAGTTAGTCTACTTTGCTATTTTCATTTGCTGATGTCATATGGTATTATATTTTGGGGTAACTTTTCACATTCTAAAAGTATTTTTTTGTCTCAGAAATGGGCGGTTCAGGCAATAAGTGGTGTAAGTCACGAACCTTTTGTCGACCTCTGTTCACGAGAGAATTAGGTATTTCTGCAATATACATGGGGTAGTTGATCAGAAATCAGTTTGATATATTAAAATTTGACCAGAGAATTAGTTTACAGTTTGGTAGCATTACCAAGAAAATCTTAAGTCATTAGACAAGACTGTACTGATTACCATAGTAGTATATCGTGAGAAAAAAAGATTGACATTTTAATGCATAGTTTTTGTGGGGAAAGCTAATATAGCAAATCACCAAAGAATAGTTTTTATTATGGAAGATAAATAACTGCTTCACATAGTAGTTAACAGTATTTTTAGTCAGTCAGAAAATTATGTAAACTCCATTAAGCATGCTGCTGAATGTAACATCTCCCAAGGAGAAACATTAATAGACGAAAATGAGATGAAAGATAGCATTTTGAGATTTCTTTTTTAAATCTATCCCTTGAAAAGGTCTACTATAGTTTGCTTTGTAATCAACCATCAATGCACAAATCAGTATTTTTAACCCCATAGGTGAAATTTTCAGGAACAATGGTAAAGGAAGAGCAATAAGCTCTAGCAGAAAAATGGTGAAGTCCCTACACAATTATATTCTACAAAGAGAAATCCCTTTCCACCAAAGCCAAACTTCACCACTTCCCCTTGGCCATTCTCTGAAAAGCATTGTATATGTTTGAGTCATCATCAGTAATGTCATCTAGGAAATGGAATGACAGATGATGCAGAAAATATTTGCATCCAAGATGGTAAACACAAAAAAGGTCACTCCCAGGAGACAAAATGCTAAAACTAAGTAAGGCTGTCATTAGCCTTGTTAATGGCTTTTGATGAAGAAGAGTGTCCATGAGTTTCTGCGGGTATTTCATATCTGGCAGACTCTGTTCATTGATGATTAGAACCCTTGCAGCTACCAAATTGCAGGGACGCTGAGCGCTGTGTTTCACCCGCTATTCCAAATAGTTCCAGACCTTTCCTATGGTATTAAAGCCAGGTGGTGCAGTAGATAGCCTGAGTGTTTGTTAAACCAGTAACAAAGCTGTTGTCGTCTTGAAAGCATACTCATCCAAAACATCTACAAGAAAGGGTAATGCTTGGACACAGAATGTTGAAACAAACACCCTTCTTCACTCTCATGGTAACCTGAAGGAGTGGGCCCAAATCATAGTCTGAAAAACACCCTCAAACATTACTGAACCACAACTAGCATGAGCTACTCCCTCCACACACCGCCAATAGATTAAATGACTCATTTAGCCATCGGTGCACTTGACACAAAGAGGTAAAATAGAGACTTTGTCAGATAAAGCTACATCCCTCCATTCTCTGTTTGGCCAGCCCTTTGAAGATGTATAGTTAGTGCGACTGAGCAATGGTCTTTTGAAAAGTACCCACTGCATGTGTCCAGGATTGTTGTGAATTTTGGGCAACATGTTAAAGGTGGGTGTGTGAGTCTCATAGGGGTGAGGAGGGAAATGGATTCTAGGGAGAGCTTCTGAGAAGGGCCTGAGACTTTAAGGAGGGATTGGAGGCTGTTTTGGACTTCTTGGATGTGATCACTGTAGCCATACACAATCTCAAAACAAATCCTGACCTAATCATCTAAACTGCAGACAAAGGGCTCTTCCACCACTGCCATTATGAATCTCGGTGACCACTTGGCTGTAGGCCTCTGCCAAGTATCTGACTCCTCCACCTTGAGAAGCTGAACTTCTGGGAAGATCTTGATAAGAAGACTAAAGTTTATTAGTAGTTCCACATTCTCTTTAAACCACCAAACTAAATAATAATTATTTATTTAAACTACCAGTTCAATAGGGAATGCTTCACATTTTCACATGATAGAGTGACTTGTCATATAAACATTGCATATTGCGCTGGCACACCAATTAGTCCCTCATTTAAACTACCAGCTCAGTAGGAAATTTTTCAGTTTCACATGATAATGACTTGTCATAATAAATATTGCATGTTGTGATGGCACACCAAATAGCTCTCCTCTTAATTCTGCTTTATTTGTTAGAACTGAAATAAGGAAACTTTTGGATCATTTGTTCCAATATAGTCTTCCAGCAGACGTATAATTATCACTCTAGAATTACCTGATGAAGTTCTATTTCTGTACTCTGCAAGCTATCCCATACTGTATAGCAAAGGGTACTGCTGGTTTCCTTCCCTGTTCTATTCACAAGTGATGCAAGGGAAGAACAAATGATGATAAAACTCCAATTTCTTTGATTTACTCATCATGCTAATTTTGTGAGTCATGTAGGAAGAAGTAATATGTTGCTGTACTCTCCTTAGAGCATATACTTTCAGAATTTCGACAGTAAATCTCTCTGGGATGTTCATCTTCTCTCTTCTATTGTCTGCCATTGGAGTCTGTTGAGCTGTTGTGCTTACTAAATGATCCCAAGCTGAAACATGCTGCTATTCATTGGATTTTTCTATTAATCAATTGTGATAAGTGTTCCAGACTGATGAGCAAGCTTAAGAACTGGTCTAGCAAGTGTTTTGTAAGCCTCTTCTTTTGTGAATGAATTGCAGTTTCTTAAGATTATTTCAATAAATCTCAGTCTGGTATCTCATTTGTTTCCCTTTAGGTCACTCTGGAATGTTACTTCTAGGTATTTTACACTTGTTATTGCTTCCAGTGTACCAATAGTATATAATTGAAAAGTAAAGAATCTCTTTGCTTATTTATGGTCAATATGTTAGGTACATTTATTTACATTCAGGGTCAATTGCCAGTCCTGCATCAACTGTCAATCCTCTGCAACCTACTCATATACGGTAGTATTGTCTGCTAAAGCCCTCATAAAGCTTCTAAAATTACCCATAGATCATTTATATATATTGTAAACAGTAATGGCCATATAACACTCCCTTGTGTTACTCCCAAAGTTACTTTTATGTCTGTAAGTTATGATTGTTAAGAGCAACATGAATTCTGTTTGCTCAGCAGCACTGAATCCAGCTGTATATCTGGTCCATTATTCTGTAAGCCCATATTTTGTTCACTAAACAGCAGTACTGAACTGCATCAAATGCCTTCCAGAAGCCAAGGAGCTTTGTATCAACTTATGCAATTGATTACAGCTCTCTTGCATGAAAAGGGCGAGATGAGTTTCCAAGATCTACGTTTGTAGAATCCATTTTGTGTGTGTGTGTGTGTGTGTGTGTGTGTGTGTGTGTGTGTGTGGGCGCGTGGGCGCACGCGTGCGCGCTGCAAATGTGTGAGCATAAAACATATTTCATAATTCTACAACAGACAGCTATCAGCGGTATAGGCTAATATATGTGCATTTGTCCAATGATACTTGTTGGAAATAGGAATAACAGGCACTTTTTTCCAATCAGTTGTTGCCCTTTTTTCAATACTCTCACAGATATCTCATCTGGTCCAGGTGCCTTCCTACTGCTGATAGATTTTTCTACTACTTGACCACTTATCTCAGAATCTGCCACTTTGAAATTCATGCAATGATTGAGGAGGTGCCATATTGCAACCTTCTGTAGCGATACAATTTCATATGACCAAATTAAGTATTTCAGCTTTATTTATGGTATCGTCAGTTTCCGTGCCAGTATAGTTACTGGGCGACTGAATAGGAGATTTCAGTGCAGTCACTGACTTAAAAACCTAAAACTTCCTGGGATTATTAGCCACATCAGTTGACAAAGTTTTACTTTCACATATGTTGAATATCCCCCCCATGAACCATGGACCTTGCCGTTGGTGGGGAGGCTTGCGTGCCTCAGCGATACAGATAGCCGTACCGTAGGTGCAACCACAATGGAGGGGTATCTGTTGAGAGGCCAGACAAACGTGTGGTTCCTGAAGAGGGGCAGCAGCCTTTTCAGTAGTTGCAAGGGCAACAGTCTGGATGATTGACTGATCTGGCCTTGTAACAATAACCGAAACGGCCTTGCCGTGCCGGTACTGCGAACGGCTGAAAGCAAGGGGAAACTACAGCCGTAATTTTTCCCGAGGGCATGCAGCTTTACTGTATGATTACATGATGATGGCGTCCTCTTGGGTAAAATATTCCGGAGGTAAAATAGTCCCCCATTCGGATCTCCGGGCGGGGACTACTCAAGAGGATGTCGTTATCAGGAGAAAGAAAACTGGCGTTCTACGGATCGGAGCGTGGAATGTCAGATCCCTTAATCGGGCAGGTAGGTTAGAAAATTTAAAAAGGGAAATGGATAGGTTGAAGTTAGATATTGTGGGAATTAGTGAAGTTCGGTGGCAGGAGGAACAAGACTTCTGGTCAGGTGACTACAGGGTTATAAACACAAAATCAAATAGGGGTAATGCAGGAGTAGGTTTAATAATGAATAGGAAAATAGGAATGCGGGTAAGCTACTACAAACAGCATAGTGAACGCATTATTGTGGCCAAGATAGATACGAAGCCCACACCTACTACAGTAGTACAAGTTTATATGCCAACTAGCTCTGCAGATGACGAAGAAATTGAAGAAATGTATGATGAAATAAAAGAAATTATTCAGATTGTGAAGGGAGACGAAAATTTAATAGTCATGGGTGACTGGAATTCGAGTGTAGGAAAAGGGAGAGAAGGAAACATAGTAGGTGAATATGGATTGGGGGACAGAAATGAAAGAGGAAGCCGCCTGGTAGAATTTTGCACAGAGCACAACATAATCATAACTAACACTTGGTTTAAGAATCATGAAAGAAGGTTATATACATGGAAGAACCCTGGAGATACTAAAAGGTATCAGATAGATTATATAATGGTAAGACAGAGATTTAGGAACCAGGTTTTAAATTGTAAGACATTTCCAGGGGCAGATGTGGACTCTGACCACAATCTACTGGTTATGACCTGTAGATTAAAACTGAAGAAACTGCAAAAAGGTGGGAATTTAAGGAGATGGGACCTGGATAAACTGAAAGAACCAGAGGTTGTACAGAGATTCAGGGAGAGCATAAGGGAGCAATTGACAGGAATGGGGGAAATAAATACAGTAGAAGAAGAATGGGTAGCTTTGAGGGATGAAGTAGTGATGGCAGCAGAGGATCAAGTAGGTAAAAAGACTAGGGCTAGTAGAAATCCTTGGGTAACAGAAGAAATATTGAATTTAATTGATGAAAGGAGAAAATATAAAAATGCAGTAAGTGAAACAGGCAAAAAGGAATACAAGCGTCTCAAAAATGAGATCGACAGGAAGTGCAAAATGGCTAAGCAGGGATGGCTAGAGGACAAATGTAAGGATGTAGAGGCCTATCTCACTAGGGGTAAGATAGATACCGCCTACAGGAAAATTAAAGAGACCTTTGGAGATAAGAGAACGACTTGTATGAATATCAAGAGCTCAGATGGAAACCCAGTTCTAAGCAAAGAAGGGAAAGCAGAAAGGTGGAAGGAGTATATAGAGGGTCTATACAAGGGCGATGTACTTGGGGACAATATTATGGAAATGGAAGAGGATGTAGATGAAGATGAAATGGGAGATATGATACTGCGTGAAGAGTTTGACAGAGCACTGAAAGACCTGAGTCGAAACAAAGCCCCCGGAGTAGACAATATTCCATTGGAACTACTGACGGCCGTGGGAGAGCCAGTCCTGACAAAACTCTACCATCTGGTGAGGAAGATGTATGAGACAGGCGAAATACCCTCAGACTTCAAGAAGAATATAATAATTCCAATCCCAAAGAAAGCAGGTGTTGACAGATGTGAAAATTACCGAACTATCAGCTTAATAAGTCACAGCTGCAAAATACTAACACGAATTCTTTACAGACGAATGGAAAAACTAGTAGAAGCCAACCTCGGGGAAGATCAGTTTGGATTCCGTAGAAACACTGGAACACGTGAGGCAATACTGACCTTACAACTTATCTTAGAAGAAAGATTAAGGAAAGGCAAACCTACGTTTCTAGCATTTGTAGACTTAGAGAAAGCTTTTGACAATGTTGACTGGAATACTCTCTTTCAAATTCTAAAGGTGGCAGGGGTAAAATACAGGGAGCGAAAGGCTATTTACAATTTGTACAGAAACCAGATGGCAGTTACAAGAGTCGAGGGACATGAAAGGGAAGCAGTGGTTGGGAAGGGAGTAAGACAGGGTTGTAGCCTCTCCCCGATGTTGTTCAATCTGTATATTGAGCAAGCAGTAAAGGAAACAAAAGAAAAATTCGGAGTAGGTATTAAAATTCATGGAGAAGAAATAAAAACTTTGAGGTTCGCCGATGACATTGTAATTCTGTCCGAGACAGCAAAGGACTTGGAAGAGCAGTTGAATGGAATGGACAGTGTCTTGAAAGGAGGAGATAAGATGAACATCAACAAAAGCAAAACAAGGATAATGGAATGTAGCCTAATTAAGACGGGTGATGCTGAGGGAATTAGATTAGGAAATGAGGCACTTAAAGTAGTAAAGGAGTTTTGCTATTTGGGGAGCAAAATAACTGATGATGGTCGAAGTAGAGAGGATATAAAATGTAGGCTGGCAATGGCAAGGAAAGCGTTTCTGAAGAAGAGAAATTTGTTAACATCCAGTATTGATTTAAGTGTCAGGAAGGCATTTCTGAAAGTATTCGTATGGAGTGTAGCCATGTGTGGAAGTGAAACATGGACGATAAATAGTTTGGACAAGAAGAGAATAGAAGCTTTCGAAATGTGGTGCTACAGAAGAATGCTGAAGATTAGATGGGTAGATCACATAACTAATGAGGAAGTATTGAATAGGATTGGGGAGAAGAGATGTTTGTGGCACAACTTGACCAGAAGAAGGGATCGGTTGGTAGGACATGTTCTGAGGAATCAAGGGATCACCAATTTAGTATTGGAGGGCAGCGTGGAGGGTAAAAATCGTAGAGGGAGACCAAGAGATGAATACACTAAGCAGATTCAGAAGGATGTAGGTTGCAGTAGGTACCGGGAGATGAAAAAGCTTGCACAGGATAGAGTAGCATGGAGAGCTGCATCAAAGCAGTCTCAGGACTGAAGACCACAACAACAACAACATGTTGAATATTCCTTGTCTTGCTCTCACTATGTTCATTTTGTACTCATTCAGTTTTTCTTTGTGGCTGGAACACTGGACTCACATTCGGGAGGACGACGGATCAGTCCTGGGTCCGGTCATCCTAATTTAGGTTTTCCATGATTTTCTTAAATCGTTCCAGGCAAATGCCGTGATGGTTCCTTTGAAAGGGCATGGCCAACTTCCTTCCACGCCCTTCCCTAATCTGATGAGACCGATGACCTCGCTGTCTGGTCTCCTCCCCCAAAAACAACCCGTCTCCATTTTTCTTTGTCAACTAGATTTTGCGTCATCTAAACCTGTGATGGGGTATTCCTTGCTTTCTTAGCAATTTTCTAAACTGCAATTGAACCATAGCGAGTTTTTTCCATCACTCACAATCTAGCACATACTTGTAGTTATAAGGTGTATCATAGAATCCTTCAAATTTTATCCACTTGTGCTTCACCTCTTCACCTTGCAAGATGAACAGTGAATGCTGACTATTCAGAGACTGTGCATTTTCTTTCGTGTCATTCTTGCTAAGCCAAAATATTTCCTACTATTGCTAGAATGACATAACACCTTTAGTTATTGATGCTGTAAGAGCCTTGTGATTGCTGATGACCACCTCTAGATAACTCGTTCAAAAAGTTTGGGTCTTTTTAATAGGTGATGTAAGATGCCCTCATGTGACAGTTGTCACACTATCTACTCGAAATAATTTTCAGACAATGCACTCAGAAGAATCTCTGTCTCTACCTCAGTTTTAATTGTATGACTCTTCCATTCTGTAGTTGGATAATTATATCTATGACAATAGCATGATCAGTACAGTTACTTGTGTTATTCTCCAAGTTTTTTTTAAACACTCTGCCACTACTGCTCCCGAGGCAAGTGGTGCATAAAAGCTACCAATTACCATTCTTAGCTCACCTTTGTTATTTACCTTTGGAGTCTCTACTAACCTCATTAGAAATTATCAAGTTCACTATGGCAATAAATACCCTATCACTACATGTGTTTGTTGTATCCTGAAATACATTCCAATCAGAATTTAGGATTTTGTTGTGGGTCACTTCTGGTTTCCACTGGCTTTCAGTTCCTAATAGTATGCAGGCATTATTAAGAAATACTAATTGTGGGGTGCTGTCATGGATACTCCTCTGGTTTACTGTCACTATTCTTTTTACATTACTACTCTTTTTTCCACTCAACAATAACAAACGTTCTTGTCCAGGCCACTACATTAAAGTTCTGAAAATAAATTATAACAAGACTAAAACAATGTATAACCAACATATTTTAAAGAAAAAATTAGTACAGATTAACAATGAAGTCTTAAAAGTAGTTGAGCTTTTGTATTTAGAGCAGTTGAGCACAACTCAATGAATGATGGAAGAAATAAGCAGAAGGGTAAACATGGATTGATGTGCATTTTGTAAACTAAATACCTTTCAACACTAAGCTTCCAATGTTTATGAAACGGCAAGCTTACAGTTGGTGTGTCAACTATTCTGACTTATGGCACTTATTCATGTACTTTCACGTGAAAACTATTGAAAATGTATTTAGGGTTTCTGATTGAGTGGTAGAGACATGCATGTTGTGGATAATGAGGAGAGACAGGAAAACAATAAAATAAATCAGCAAACAAACTAAACAATGTGATTATGATTAATGAAAATGAAACAAGACTGGGCTGCGTATGTAGCCATGGAAGTGAACAATATATAAACAAATCAAGTTATTATCATATTAAACAAGATAAGAAAAGACAGAGACAATCATCTATTGGTAGGTGGGCAGACAACTAGAAAATATGGAGGGAACCATAATACATGATCATTTAAGTGTTCTGTCTGTCTGAGTAATTGAACACTTCATTTTGGTTTAAATTTTGTAAATATGTTTGCTGTGTAGCATATACATACAAATTTTTGCTTTTCAAAAATTTATATAGTTTCATGTACCTTCATTATATTTTCTAAATTTTCCACATCTAATGTTGGAACTGTACACACAGTATATCTTACAGCTTAAATATAATTTGTAGCACTAAAATTGGTAAGTGTCACCATCTAGCCAAAGATTCATGAATGGCCAGCCGGTGTGGCCGAGCGGTTCTAGGCGCTTCAGTCTGGAACCGCGCGACCGCTATGGTCGCAGGTTCGAATCCTGCCCCTCGGGCATGGATGTGTGTGATGTTCTTAGGTTAGTTAGGTTTAAGTAGTTCTAAGTTCTAGGGGACTGATGACCTCAGTTGTTAAGTCCCATAGTGCTCAGAGCCATTTGAACCATTAGCCATTCATGAATGAATAGAGGAGATACATGCCACAAAAATGTTCCATTACTGTTATAAGGGGTGATCAATAAGTTTCAATCTGAGGGTGTTGCTGCAGCATATATTCAATGCAGCTCACTTCCTATGTGGTATACAGAGTGCTTCAAACCTTTTGGGTAAAATTGAAGCAGGTGACAGTGGGTCCACAACTGATCATACTGAGATAGGGAACCAATGGTTGGAAGTGCATATTTATAGTGTTATAGACATACACAGTGTACACTGACATAGCTCATAGACTTCCAGTCTCAATACATGTATGGCAATGGCGCATGAAGGTCTGCTGCACTCTGTCGAAGACCCCTGGTGTGTGTTTTACAGGAGGCAGGCAGCTTGGACTCTAGCGAGTCTTTATCCTTTTCTATGGGTGTTCCATACACCAATGTCTTGACATAAACCCAGAGGAAAAAGTGCAGAGATGTGAGATCTGATGATTGCACTGGCCTTGGGACAATGGTGAGAGTACATGTTGTTCAGGTGCTCGCAGACATTAACATTGAAGTGGGCTGGTGCACCATCTTGTTGGAAATCCCATCCTTTAGTGGACGACAAGGGATACAGTCTCCAAGAATTGTAGCAGCACATCTTGCAGGAACACCAGGTAATGTGGACCAGTCAAATGGGAAGGCAGCAAATAAGGTCCCATTACGTGATCTTGGACAATGCCTGCCCATACACTGACAGAGAATGATTGCTGGTGGTGATGTAGGCAGCATGGGGATTGTCCTCACTCCAGACATGGCTGTTGAAAACACCATCCCAGGTCTCATCCAAGTACAATACAAACTGTACAAAGTTTGGCACTACAGTACTGCAGTGGATAATACGTTGACAGATGTCAAAGTGGGGCTCAAAACCTGTTAGTCCCAGTGCTTGCTCATGTTCTTTATTTTAGGGGTGTAGTACTGTTCCTCCAGTACTCTCCTATGAAGTGCGTATTTCACAGGTAAGTTCTCAGGTGCTTATTGCTGGGTGGTTGGCTACTCAATCCAATACTATCTCCTTAAGGTCTGGTGTTCACCCATGTCTGTAACAGGAACCTGGGCTGGCTCTATGTAGCTTGAATGACTCCGTCTTTCATAAGTTGGTATCCACTAAACTTCCAGTTAGGATGACACCTGGAAGCATTCTCTGTAATTCTTGTTGCTTTACGGCCACTACATCCTGTCACACCAAACATTAATCACGTCTGCCAACTGCTGTCTGTTTGGCGGTCAGGGGTGTATGCTGTTTATCAATAGTTACCTGTCCCAGTGTACAACAGACACCCAGGGTCTTAGCAAGAATGCAGCAGAACTGCAGGTGCTTTGAGACGGGTTCATCACCTTGAACAATTACTGTGAGCTATGTCGTTATGTGGTGCACACTGTGTATGTCTGCAACACAATAAATATGCTTATCTTACGTTAGGGAGCCACTATTACCTGTTTCAATTTGAAGCAAAAGTTTGAGACACCCTGTCTAAGCACCGACATATAGGTGAGATATTAGTGTGGCATTAGTATTTTTCTGATATGTGTGGTAAATGCGGTAATGTGAACTATGGTGACATTATTACCAAACGCATCCAAACAGGACCAATGTGCTGTTTTCTTTTTTCGGCTGCAGAAAGACACACTGGAAGACATCCATTGGACTGGGACTGCATGTCTGTCGAAAATTAACATTGTGGAATGGTGCACCTACTTCTGTGCTGGTCATGATTTGACACAGGAGGCCAGTAGATCTGGGAGGCCAACATTATCCATTAGTACAAACAACAAGTAGGCGGTTGATGAGGCGATTAGAGCAGACCTATGCAACTATTACACCTTGACCCATGCAGCTATCACACCTTCGGTCCCTTAAAAAAAAGCATTGAAGCGTCAACAATCCCTGTTGGACGAGTGTGTGTAGTAGGCAGTTACAGACTTCTTCACACAGCGGGACATGGGGTTTTACCAAAAGGGTATCTTTAACCTAGTGTGTTGGTGGTATGATTGCCTCAATGCCATACCAATTCTGGGTCATACAGCCTTTGAACAGAAACTTTTGATTGTCCTTTCTGTTAGCAAGTTTCTTTTTGTGAGTGTATTGTGCCTGAGTTCTAGAGAGCTTCATTTTCTTGCAACTGACTGCAGTATACCACAAGTTTGAAAACAGCACAATATGAATTCAGTGTGCAATTTATTAGGCTAGAATCTGGAACATGAGCTTGAAAATGGCCGACACTTAATTAGAGAAACCAATACAAAAATGACGCGTTTCTCGGATGTCTTTAATGTGGTATTATATCTTTTAAACAACATACAAGGCTATTACAAATGATTGAAGCGATTTCATAAATTCACTGTAGCTCCATTCATTGACATATGGTCACGACACACTACAGATACGTAGAAAAACTCATAAAGTTTTGTTCGGCTGAAGCCGCACTTCAGGTTTCTGCCGCCAGAGCGCTCGAGAGCGCAGTGAGACAAAATGGCGACAAGAGCCAAGAAAGCGTATGTCGTGCTTGAAATGCACTCACATCAGTCAGTCATAACAGTGCAACGACACTTCAGGATGAAGTTCAACAAAGATCCACCAACTGCTAACTCCATTCGGCGATGGTATGCGCAGTTTAAAGCTTCTGGATGCCTCTGTAAGGGGAAATCAATGGGTCGGCCTGCAGTGAGCGAAGAAACGGTTGAACGCGTGCGAGCAAGTTTCACGCGTAGCCTGCGGAAGTCGATGAATAAAGAAAGCATGGAGCTAAACGTACCACAACCGACGGTTTGGAAAATCTTACGGAAAAGGCCAAAGCAGAAGCCTTACCGTTTACAATTGCTACAAGCCCTGACACCCGATGACAAAGTCAAACGCTTTGAATTTTCGGCGCGGTTGCAACAGCTCATGGAAGAGGATGCATTCAGTGGGAAACTTGTTTTCAGTGATGAAGCAACATTTTTTTCTTAATGGTGAAGTGAACAGACACAATGTGCGAATCTGGGCGGAAGAGAATCCTCACGCAATCGTGCAGCAAATTCGCAATTCACCAAAAGTTAACATGTTTTGTGCAATCTCACAGTTTAAAGTTTACGGCCCCTTTTTCTTCTGCGAAAAAAACGTTACAGGACACGTGTATCTGGACATGCTGGAAAATTGGCTCATGCCACAACTGGAGACCGACAGCGCCGAGTTCATCTTTCAACAGGATGGTGCTCCACCGCACTTCCATCATGATGTTCGGCATTTCTTAAACAGGAGATTGGAAAACCGATGGATGGGTCGTGGTGGAGATCATGATCAGCAATTCATGTCATGGTCTCCACGCTCTCCCGACTTAACCCCATGCGATTTCTTTCTGTGGGGTTATGTGAAAGATTCAGTGTTTAAACCTCCTCTACCAAGAAACGTGCCAGAACCGCGAGCTCGCATCAACGATGCTTTCGAACTCATTGATGGGGACAAGCTGCGCCGAGTGTGAGAGGAACCTGATTATCGGCTTGATGTCTGCCGAATCACTAAAGGGGCACATATCGAACATTTGTGAATGCCTAAAAAAACTTTTTGAGTTTTTGTATGTGTGTGCAAAGCATTGTGAAAATATCTCAAATAATAAAGTTATTGTAGAGCTGTGAAATCGCTTCAATGATTTGTAATAACCCTGTAGTTTCGTAATACAGACATATAAATATGAAACCCAACAAAAGCGGTACGCTAGCTTCGCAAACCCTTTATGTGGAGGTGGTTCGGTTTCCTTGTATGCGCCATTCACAGCACAAGACCCGTAACGTCGTGCAATCACCACTCTCGTCTTATGAACGCTGCATATTGAAGCAGTGCGCGATCTGCGCTTTCATCACTTGGGGGGGGGGGGGGGGTGTCCTTGTAATACGTATCATGCACACGTGCTTGCATCTAACTGCAAATCCACTTCATTCAACAACGAGTAACTGAAATGTCACCATAAAACACACGTTCATATTCGCCTAAAGGCCCTGTGTCTGAATTTAATAATGCTGCATCCGAAAAGAAGTCAAAGTTTTCGAAGCGGTTTTTTATATAGTCTACCAAAGACGGAAAAAAATTCTTGCGCAGTGTTTGAAATTTATTATGTCCGGAGCAAGAAACGTCTTTAATTACGACTCCTTTCAATCTGTGCTTTTTCTCCAACTCTTGTATTTTCATCCTTATTCCCGACGAGTCGTTTGCCTTCAGTGTTTCAAGAGTTTTTATAGCCATGTCAGTTTCTTGTTTTACTTCGACGGCTGAGAATATCTGTTTTGCATAAATAATGACAATACTTGGAGAACTTCTATGCGTAACTAATCTTTATACATATACATAAAAGGCGATGTCCTGACTAAGACTCGTCATCGCCCATCACAAACTGCTACGGATAGGAACTTGAAATTTGGCCAGAGTATTGATCTTATACTGTAGGGGTCGTTTAAGAAGAGATTTTTCCTCAATTCCGCCCCTAAGATGAGTGAAATAGGGGATGAAAGGTTTTTTGAAAAATTTAGATATTAAGGCAATTTTGAGCTAGACTTACGAAAATTTTTATTTGGTTTCTCGCTCAGAAATAAAGAAATACGTGTTTGTGCATTTTTGGAAATGTAATCCCTATGAGGGTGAAATAGTGGGCGGAAGTTTTTTTAGATAAAACGTTGTTAAAGAACTTCTGAAGTATTTTCAAAGCTACATCTAAGAAAATTGAAAATTGGTATTTGACTTATCGGTTACCAATAAAAAAAATGCATACTTCATTGTTTTTGGAAATTCAACCCCTAATGACGTGAAATACTAAATGAAATGTTTTATGAAAATATTTATATGAAAATTTGAATTTGGCCTCTAAGCTAGAAATAAAAAAAAGTGTTTAACTGTTTTTGGAAATTCAACCAGTAACGGGGTGAAATAGGGAATGAAGGTTTTTATAGAAATATTTCATTATAGAGGCATTTTAAGATAAATCTATGAATATCTCTATTTTACTTCTCTGTTTGTACTAAAAAAATATGCATTTCACTGCCTTTGGAAATATAACCCCTAGGGGGTTGAAATAGGGGATGAAACGTTTTATGAAAATATTTCATTGTGAAAGCATTTTTAAAGTTAAATCTTTGAAAATTAGTGTTTGGCTTCTCTGTCGGTAAAGGAAAAAAATTACGTGTTTCATTGTTTTCAGAAATTCAACCCTAAGGCTCATCATTACCCAGCCCAAACCACTAACTACAGAAACTTGAAATTTGGAGAGGATGAGGATCGTATACTGTAGGCATTGTTCGAAAATCCACTTCTAATGGGGTGAAAAAGGGGTGAAAGGCTTTTTGAAAGTAAGTCGCTATTAAGTCAATTTTGAAACTAGAACTATGAAAACTGGTATTTGATTTCTCAGTCAGAATTTTTAAAAATAGGTATTTCAGCATCTTTGGAGATTCAGCCATTAAGCAGGTAAAATAGTGGGTGAAAGTTTACTTTTGAAAATAAATCATTATTAAAGAAACTACTACAGCATTTTTAAAGTTACATCTATAAAAATTGGTATCTTTTGACTTCTCAGTTAAAAAATTCGTGTTTTAGGGGATGAAAAGTTTTACGAAATTATTTCATTATGAAAGTACTTTCCAAGCTAAATCTATGAAAATTTTTATTTGGCTTCTCATTTAGAAATAAAAAAAAATGTTTCACTGCTTTTCGAAATTCAACCCCTAGGGAATGAAAATTTTTAGGAAAATATTTGTTTATGGTAAATTATGAGTTTTAAAGTTAAACGTATGAAAATTGGTATTTGAGTTTTCGGTTAGATATATTAAAATGTTAGAGAATGAAATCTTCTATGGAAATGTCTCCAAAAGAACGCAAAAGGCATGATGTACAAAAATTTTGGGCTCCAGCTTTTTGGTCAAGTACATTCGGACAAGAGCATGCTTCTACGGCCTTAATGAGCGTGAAAAGCTTACAAGGTGTTGCAATTTTTGAGCAACATAAAAATTCGGTTACAGGAAAACAAAAAAATATGTGCTACAATACATTGTACTCGAGCGAAGCAGTAGGCGCCAAGTTAACGTGGCCGGCACAAGAGTCCACAAGGTCACAGCAGCAGGGGCTGCGATCTGCCCGCCTCTCGGCTTTGTTGCCATGTAGGTATCCTTAGCGGTGCGGTAGGTCAGAGCAGCTGAAAGCGTGTTACCGTGCTATATCGAGTCTTCACGTATGATCTCAGTGCCTTACTGTCTTTCGAAAGGTGTTCTGACGTGTGTTCGGTGGTGAACAACAATGCAGGAGCAACGGCCTACTTGTGGTACTCCTCCGGTCGGTGTGCGTAAAGGGCGGGAAGACATTCGTAAACAATCGAAAGTTGTTATATCGAATATATTCAAGTTTTTTGCTGATCTGGCCGACAATGAAGAAGCGATGAATAACTTAAATTTTGCGCAAATTCATAAACTTAGTGCTAAAGCGTGTGGTGTTTCCAAGTCTACTGTAGGCTGTATTAGCAAATCTGTGTCATCGGCAAAATCTCCAGACATGAAAGAGTGTTTCGATTCTCCAAGAAAGGGATACGAACGTGAACGGAAATCAACCGACTTTGACGATTTTAACAAAGAGCTCGTACTTAGAACTGTACTTTGATATTACGACAGAGGAGTGTATCAAAAAATGTTCAAATGCGTGTGAAATCTTATGGGACTTAACTGCTAAGGTCATCAGTCCCTAAGCTTACACACTACTTAACCTAAATTATCCTAAGGACAAATACACACACCTATGCCTGAGGGAGGACTCGAACCTCCCCCGGGAGAGTATCCATCGGCTAAATTACTTGGGCCCAGAGACAGTTCTTCGTCTTCGCCGCTCCCTTGGTGTAATGACGGACGGAAATTGTTAATGAAACCCAGCGTTGCCAACCCCAGAAGATAAAATTATGGCATTTTGTATTTAAAATTATCGTTTTTTATCTAAAATGATGGTACATAGATAATCTTAAAAAAACAGACAATAATGCTGATAATATGACGTATTTGTTTTCAATCGCGAATGGCAAAGTCTTCTCATGTTTTAAAATTTTTATCCATAAAACCTCCCAATTACGAACCAAAACGTCTCTAATCGCGATGTTAAGTACTAAAAATACGTTCAGAACCAGATAAACTCGGAAGTGTCCAAAGCATCACAGATTTTATGCAAGGAAAATTCGCTAACCCCGATCGAAAAGTAGCACTGCGTACGTAATATAATTAAAAATAATAATATAATTAAACTCACCCTAATATGCATTGTTGTCGAACTCCACATCTGCGTCACTATCCCGATGAGATTCCTTGTTCTTAGCATAAATGTTCGACGTGTTCATTGATGCAATCATTGCACTGGTTGGTTCGAACTGTACACAATTCTTCACACGCTGGGAAGTGAGCATTACTGCGCCGACTGTACCCGAATGTAACTTATTTCTCAATGGTGTCTTCACTAGATTCATTTTTGAAAAGACCCACTCACAATCAGCACTAGAATGTGGTAAAACTAATATATCTAGCACAAAGATTCCTATTTGGAGGAACTCTTGGTTACCATGAAGGTCCCTAGCGTTCTTTATGAACACCCAAAATTCATCCACCTCTTTAGACCGTAGATTTTCGGGAAATTCTACATGTGGCAATGCTCTCCACTGATCATCAATCTTTTGGAGGAATCCTCTGAACCGACTTTTATAAGTGGAACAAGCGTTGACGGCCTTGCAGCACTTTTTGACAATGCTGTTTCTGGCGTTAACCAACTCAACATTTTTAGAACAGAATTGCTGAAATCATACCGCTTTTTTTATCTCACAGCAAGATACTATAAGAAACTGTTGCACTCTGTAGTAGAAATCAGTCACTTTAGATTTTTGTGAGATGTTTTCAGATTGGCTCATGAAATCCATCACACCTACACCTAAATACATTTGCGTATAAGGCACAAGTTGGGCTGGGATTGCTGGATCTATGTCTGTCAAATCAGTTTTATTGATATAATCAGGAGACATATAGCAGAGAAGGATTTCTTTGTACGTTTTGCACATTCTATCATGCAAAGAGCAAATTACTAATTTCTCGCTTTGAAAATATTGATTTAGAGACACAAATTTCGGTAGAATCCACTCGAGAAATATCAAAAATACAAGTACAAAGTTGTCCCTGAATGCCTTTGCTAACTGTTCAGCTGCATAGTCTTTCTTCTTCCCACTTGCACGTGAAAAATAATTACAATGCATTCCATTGTTCTAGAATACGTGAAACAACAGTTAACAAAGATAACCATCTTGTTTGAGACGGATGCAGTATCTTGTGAGATTCGACATTACAAAACTGTTGGAATTCCACAAAACGGGCTATTCTTTTCGAACTATGCTTAAAGAATGAATATGTATCCCTTGCTGTGTCTTCACATAGTCTTGGTAATTGTTTGCAAGCCTCACTTGCACATAGGTGCAATGAACGACATATACATTTCTGTATAAAAATACCAGGAAAATCTCTAATTATTCGACTAGCAACAGAATTATCTTTCCCCATCATTGTGTTGCACCCATCCGAAGCAAATCCTACTAAATTTTCAGGAGGAATATTATGTACTTACTAGGCTTTACGTACGAGATCGTTCAAACGATTAGCAGTGGCACCTTCATGAGCGGCCTCTGCATTTTTCTCGTCAAACAGCTGTAACAACTGCCAAAATTTAGTATGTATTTTGGAGCTATCTTCATCAAAATACCGCACACAAATACACAAATTTTTCGTAGCGGAAATGTCGGTAGATTCGTCAATTATGAAACTGAACTTTTGTCTCAGTAAAACTTCATTCAGTTCATCCAAATGACGTTTACCTATGACATTCTTTATCACCCCTGTGGCTTTTGTTCTACCCAACTGCAAGTCCTCAACTATTTTAGAATCGGGAAAGGCACTTTTAATTACATCTTTTAAGTGATTGGCTGTATTAATAGAGATGTTATGTTCTGCCAAAAATCCACATAGCAATATTTCAGCCATCTTGCCCTGCATATCAAATGTATCAGACGATTCTGATTGTGATGAAAAGTCAAGTTTCTTTAGTAGAGGCCCAACACATTTTACGGCACTTTAGTGTTTTTTCCCTTTTGCGTGATTTTTCACTACAGTCAACTCAGCACTGAATTCACATCTACAAACTTTACACCGAGCTTTATATGCATCATCACTAACAGGATGTAGCCAATCAAAAATTCAAATGGCTCTGAGCACTATGGGACTCAACTGCTGAGGTCATAAGTCCCCTAGAACTTAGAACTACTTAAACCTAACTAACCTAAGGACAACACACACATCCATGCCCGAGGCAGGATTCGAACCTGCGACCGTAGCGCTCGCGCGGTTCCAGACTGTAGCGCCTAGAAACGCTCGGCCACCAGCGGCCGGCTGTAGCCAATTCTTGGAAGATAAATCAGTCAACCATTCCTTTCTGAACTTTTGTTTCAAACGTTTTAATTTCAACTCACTACGCAGCCTCAATTTCTACTGTGGGGTCCGCGGAGAATCTACATCACTGTTGTCACTTTCCATTATTTATATTTGAGTACACTACTACAGTATTTATTTAAAGAACACGACACTTTAATTTCCCTTAAGAACAGAAAATTAATATTCTTTTAAGAGCACAAAGACAACTAACTACCCGTGCATTCAAATCCCAATTTCACCAGCAACTGATGACGATGGCCTAGCCCTAATAGCCCATATTGTTGTGAAACAATATTTGTTAGGCGGTAAGGGTATTCCCCGGAAGCGAATATACAGTGTTAATAGTCGTTGGACTGTTGCGGGGAGTGGACGACAGAAAAAGAGGAAATTGCTTATATTGAATGGAGTATGGACTTAAATATATGAAAGCAGGTTATTAACGTATGAAACTACTAGAGGTATCAAATTATTTTCATTTTAAATCTTCACAAAAATTATTGTAGATTCCGCAATTATCAGCAATGTATTATCGTATATCGCGATAATTTATCGTATGGTTGGCAACGCTGATGGAACCCAGAGACATTGCAGGAGTAAGAGTGAAGTTTTGCGTGCTGAAGACACCAGGCCTATAGTGAACTTGGATGAAACTTGCGTTTCACAGAAGCACATCAATAAGTATATATGGCACGACTCCAAAGGAAACGGCGTTTTGAAAGTGCCTACTGGTAGAGGTGGCCGATTAATCATTGCCCATGTTGGTTCATTAACCACAGGCTTCATACCAGGGGTAAAACTTGTTTCTCGTGGTGGGAAAAGTTCTTGCCAATCCGATTACCATTCAGAAATGAATGGAGAAGTTTTTAAGAATTGGTTTATTCCACTGTTGTCTGCGCTGGAAGAAGGATCAATTATCGTGATGGATAACGCCAGTTACCACTCTATTCAGGTAGAAAAGCTGCCACATTCGAATTGGCGCAAGGCAAATATTATAGAGTGGTTAAAGAGAAAGAATGTTGCATTTTCAGTCGATGAAACGTAAGCTGAACTTCTGTCTAAGGAAGAAATCGTAGATGCCAAAAGACTTACGAATTAGATCAATTGGCGAACGAAATGAGACACTAAGTGGTACGTCTACCACCTTATCACTGCCAATGTAATCCCACTGAATTGATATGGGCCCAAGTAAAGCGAGAAGTAGCGAAAAGAAATAGTACTTTCAAACTTGCTGATGTCGAGAAGCTAACACACGAAGCTCTTGACAATGATACTCAGCAGGACTGGGGGAGGTGCGTAAAACAAGCAGAAACATTGCAAGAAACTGATTTCTTGAATCAGGGTTTCAGACACACCATAATGGAATCTGTGATGATACATCTGGCCGAAACAAGCGTCAGTGAATCTGAAGACACGGAACCAGAAGATCCTTCAGTTTTTTTTTTTTAAAGTAAGTGCCGTCTATGTAAAAAGCTGACTTGATTTAAATGTTTGTCTATTCATTTCAGTTATAGAGGGCATATTGCGACTGTCTCTCCCTTACAGTAGACATCTGATAAATTTATCACAAGTGGTGGGATTAGTTCACTCGACAGTAACTGTCAATTAAAATAAGATTGTCAATTCTGCATTAATTAACAACAGTTTTCCTAAAAACGTGTATCGAGTGTCTTTACATTCAGATATAATCTTACTGCGTTCGGTTTACTTGTACATTCGAAATTTAACTCCTTTTTTTCATAGAAGGATTTACTGGCTGTTTCGTAGTAAGGATAATGCAGTTAATAAAATGACAAAACGTTGTGGTGCTTCTATATCGACTGTATATATAATCAGTGCAGTAACATCAGAACAGTCCCAGCACCTATTCTGATTCTCCGAGAGGAGCATAGAAATCTATATTTGACGACTTTTTTTAAAAGCTGGAACATAGAATTCTATTGCTTTAGTATGACAGAGGATAGTGCTTTAGTATGACAGAGGATAGTATCCGATGGCTAGAAGAATACAGGTTAATGTCCATGATAAAATTGGTTATTCTGGCCAGTCACTTCAATGCACTGTCTTCTCTGCTCACTTCGTTTCTAATTCAGAAACTGCCAGGCAGTAGTAGTTGACCAAGACAGACGCAGCAACAGGAAAGTAACCGCTGTTGTGACGAGTTCCTAACCAGGAGCGAATTTTATTATATCATCTGTGTGCTTTAATAGTTTCGTTTCTTGAGTTTCTGCATGTAAATTTAATATCTAATAGCCATAGTTCTCGCGTTTTCGTTTGCGTCGGAAAGTAAACCGATTTTGTGACATATTGCAAGTTCCTAATCAGGGGCCAATTATTTAGTTTCACCTGAGTGCTTCGGTAGTTAGGTTTTTTAATATCTGCTCATTACTAGACACAGTTCGTGCGTTTTCGTCAGGGTCTACAGTAGAGTTATGCATAATGTGCTGATAGTCCGTTTATGTGCATAGTTTAGTTTTCCATGGTCTTTAGTATGGACAGGGACTGCGATTGTTGTGTGCAGATGCGAGCCGAGTTGGTGACACTTCACTCTCAGTTTCAGGCTGTGATGGCTTCAGTTACACAGCTTGAGGCTGCAGTGGATTGGCACAGCTTGAGGCTGCACTGGATGGGCACCATTGTTGTGGGCCGGCCGTGGGGATCCAACAGACGTCCAGCATGTCAGCGTCCTCCGATAGGTCCTCACCGTTGGCCAACCAAGTTACTGCTCGCACTGAGGCTGGCCCCTCACCTGTGGTCGAGTGGGAGGTCGCCCCGGGGCGAAGCAGGCAGTAAAAGACTTCCAAGGCGGCCACACGTAAGGCCTCCCCGGTTTGTCTGACAAACAAGTTCCTGGTGCTGTCTGTGGCTGACACTGTTGCTGAGCCAGATGCTGTCGCTTGTCCTGTTTCATAGGAAACCTCTTAGCCTGCAAGATCTTGGGCAATCGCAGAGGGTAGGATTATTGGTAGTTGGGAGCTCCAACGTTAGGCGCGTTATGGGGCCCCTTAGGGACTTGGCTGACAAGAATGTGCACTCCATGTGCATACCAAGTGGAGTCATTCCAAATATGGAAAGGGTCCTCCCGGATGCCATGAAGAGCACAGAATGCAGCCAATTGCAACTGGTTTCGAGTGGCTAACAGAAGTGGTAAAGGCTGCCAGTCTTGCTTGAAAGATGAAAGCAGAGCTGACCATTTGCAGCACAGTCAACAGAACCGATTGCGGACCTCTGGTACAGAGCCGAGAGGATGGTCTGAATCAGAGGCTCAGACAGTTCCGCGACTGTGTAGGCTGCAGATTCCTCTACTTGCGCCAAAGGATGGTCGGGTTTCGGGTTCTGCTAATAGGTCAGGTGCTCACAATATGCAGGAGGCGGCTACAGGGGTAGCAGGGGCTGTGTGGCGTGGGCTGGGCGGTTTTTTAGGTTAGAGGTGCTCGGAAAAACACAAGAAGGGCTTCAGTCACAAAGAGTGCAGGCTGAACACAGGAAGAACGTAGATACAGGAACCATTGGTATAACAGTTGTAAATTGTCGTAGCTGTGTTGGGAAAGTACCAGAGCTCCAAGCGCTAATAGAAAGCACTGATATAAGCTCAGCCGAAATTTTTGCGAAGAACCAAACGGGGTTCCGAAAGGATAGACCAAACACGGCTGTCGGTGGTGTGTTTGTTGCTGTCAGAAGTAGTTTAACTTGTCGCGAAATTGAAGTAGATAGCCGGCTGAAGTGGCCGAGCGGTTCTAGGCGCTACAGTCTGGAACCGCGTGACCGCTACGGTCGCAGATTCGAATCCTGCCTCGGGCATGGATGTGTGTGCTGTCCTTAGGTTAGTTAGGTTTAAGTAGTTCTAAGTTCTAGGGGACTGATGACCACAGTAGTTAAGTCCCATAGTGCTCAGAGCTGAATTGCAGTAGATACTTCCTGTAAGTTAGTATGGGCAGAAGTCATTGTTGGCAACCGGAAAAAAATAATAATTGGATCCTTTTACCGACCTCCCAATTCAGATGATACAGTTACTGAAAGGTTCAAAGAAAACTTGAGTTTGATTTCAAACACGTATCCGACTCATACGATAATAGTTGGTGGTGACTAATTTACCCTCGGAATGTCGGCGAAAATACATGTTTAATTCCAGAGGTACGCATAAAATATCATCCGAAATTGTGCTAAACGCATTCTCTCAAAATTATTTCGAGCAGTTAATTCATGAGCCCACGGGAATAGTAAACGGTTGTGAAAACACACTTGACTCTTAGCAACACATAATTCTGAGTTAATAACGAGCATCAAAACCGATTCTGGAATTAGTGAACACAGGTTTGTCGTAGCGAGATTGAATATTGTATTCCCGAAATCCTCGAAAAATAAGCGAAAAATATACCTATTCAGAAAAGCAGATACAAATTCACTTGACGCCTTTCTGAGAGACAATCTCCACTCATTCCAAATTAATAATATAAGTGTAGACCAGATGTGGCTTAAATTAAAAAGAAAATAGTATCGGAAGCAATTCGGACATTTATAGCAAAAAAATTAACAAACGACGGAGATGATCCTTGTTGGTACAAAAAAAATGGGTTATAACACTGTTGCAGAAACAGAGAAACAAACATGCCAAATTTAAACAGACGCAAAATCCACAAGATTGGCGATCATTTATAGAAGCTCGAAATTTAGTGCGGACTTCAATGCGAGATGCTTATAACATTTCCACAACGAAACTTTGTGACGAAACTTGGCAGAAAATCCAAAGAGATTCTGGTCGTATGTGAAGTATGTTAGCGACAAGAAACAATTAATGCCTTCTCTGCGTGATAACAATGGAGATACTATCGAAGACAGTGCTGCCAAAGCAGAGTTACTAAACACAGCCTTCCGAAATGCCTTCACAAAAGAAGACGAAGTAAATATTTCCGAATTTGAATCGAGAACAGCTGCCAACATGAGTAACGTAGAAGTAAATATCATTGGAGTAGTAAGCAATCACTTAATAAAAGCAAGTCTTCTGGTCCAGACTGTATACCATTTTTGTTCCTTTCGGAGTATGCTGATGCATTAACTCCATACTTAACAATCATATACAACCGTTCGCTCGACGAAATTTTCGTTCCCAAAGACTGGAAAGTTGCACAGGTCACACCAATATTCAAGAAAGTGAGTAGGAGTAATCCACTAAATTACTACAGGCCCATATTGTTAACATCGATATGCAGCAGGATTCTGGAACATATGTTGTGTTCGAACATTATGAATTACCTCGAAGAAAACGGTCTATTGACACACAGTCGCCGACCGGGGTGGCCGAGCGGTTCTGGGCGCTACAGTCTCGAACTGCGCGACCACTATGGTCTCAGGTTTGAATCCTGCCTCGGGCATGGATGTGTGTGATGGCCTTAGGTTAGTTAGGTTTAAGTAGTTCTAAGTTCTAGGGGACTGATGACCTCAGAAGTTAAGTCCCATTGTGCTCAGAGCCATTTGAACCATTTTTGACATACAGTCAACATAGGTTTAGAAAACATCGTTCCTGTGATACACAACTAGCTCTTTATTTACATAAAGTGTTGAGTGCTATTGTCAAGGGATTTCAGATCGATTCCGTATTTCTGGATTTCCGAAAGGCTTTTGACATTGTACCACACAAGCGACTCGTTGTGAAATTGCGTGCTTATGGAATATCGTTTGTTTTGTGACTGGATGTGTGATTTTCTGTCAGAGAGGTCACAGTTCGTAGTAACTGAAAGTCGTCGAGTAAAACAGAAGTAATTTCTGGCGTTCCCCAAAGTAGTGTTATAGGCCTTTTTCTGTTCCTTATCTATATAAACGATTTGGGAGACAATCTGAGCAGCTGTCTTAGGTTGTTTGCAGATGACGCTGTTAGTTTATCGACTAATGAAGTCATCAGAAGATGAAAACAAACTGCAAAACGATTTAGACAAGATATCTGAATGGAGTGAAAAGTGGTATTCGACCCTAAATAACGAAAAGTGTGAGGCCATCCACATGAGTGCTAAAAGGATCTCGTTAAACTTCGGTTACACAATAAATCAATCTAATCTAAAAGCCGCAAATTCAACTAAATACCTAGGTATTACAATTACGAACAACTTAAATTGGAAGGAACACATAGAAAACGTTGTGGGGAAGGCTAACCAAAGACTGCGTTTTATTGGCAGGACACTTAGAAAGTGTAACAGACCTACTAAGGAGACTAGGACACTACGCTTGTCCGTCCTCTTTTAGAATACTGCTGTGCGGTGTGGGATCCTTACCAGATAGGACTGATGGATTACATCGAAAAAGTTCAAAGAAAGGCAGCACGTTTTGTATTATCACGAAATATGGGAGAGAGTGTCACAGAAATGATACAGGATTTGGGCTTTTTTCGTTGCGACGGAATCTTCTCACGAAATTACATCAACTTTCTCCTCCGAATGCGAAAATATTTTGTTGACACCGACCTACATAGGGAGGAACGATCACCGCTATAAAATAAGGGAAATCGGAGCTCATACGGAAAGATATAGTTGTCCATTCTTTCCGCGCGCCATACGAGATTGGAAGAATAGAGAATTGTGGAGGTGGTTCGATGAACCCTCTGCTATTCACTTGAATGTGATTTGCAGAGTGTCCATGTAGACGTAGAAGTAGATGTAATGATGGACGAAATTTCTATAACAAGGCAGGGACATTGCGTAGTAAGAACGAGGTTTTTGTGCACCCTTCACGTATTGCGTGCTGAGATTAATAGGCTTACAGCAAATTTAGATAAAACTTGGGTTTCACAAAACCTCTCGAACAAATATTTTGCTCGACTTCAGTGAAAATATTTGCTTCAAAATAACTGCAGATACTTTTGCGTAGCGTATATTGGCGTTTTGAGTGATACATGCAATGACAAAGTATATGTATTACTAGCCTGTAAAATATTTTCGGAAAGTAGGGAATATTCTCGGTCATATTAACGCCAGCCTTCCGAGTAAAACTCTTGGCTACGGCCTACGACGACTCGCACACTGCTGCACGCGGAATATCGCTGAAGTAGTTTGCCTCTGTACGAGATACGATACAATAATTATGTCTGAAATGTTACCAAAAATAATATTGTAGTTTTCTTAACAACTTTCTCGCGGGAAGTTTCTTCGCAGTCCTACAGAACGAAAATTCATCAGCGACTACATTTTTCGCTACGCAGTCAGCACAGTTTCACATCTCTTACAATATTTTATTTTTTATCTCAGAGTACTTTTTTGTTTCCGAAATAAAAGACGCAGCATATGCATCTGTAAACTTTAAGGATTTTCATATTTTTGTTCAGTCAAATTACATTAGTGATTCTGTTACTACCACAGGTTGAAGTAAAAAATTATTTTCCTCCAAAATTTCTTGAAACGTTAGTTTTCATTTTTATCCTAGCAGCTAGTGAGAATTTTCTTTTGGAAAGTACTCCATCATATTCTAGACTAAAAATAGTTGCCCAATATTTTTTTTTAATTTTTACCAACGTTTGAAACTATCACTATTAGAAAAAACTGGCAATGCTGTAAGATGGCGAGATGACCTTGAAGACCTATTTTCGTCCCGGCCACTATAATTTTGTTATAAGCTACCACTTTGTGAGATGTTTAAGCAGCCCTTCAAATTTAATTTCTCGCAAGTTGATTGGGAAATGATGAAGCAACCCAACGAATATGAAAAACATGGCCTAGTTTTAACAGCCTCTGAATTTTGAGATTCTGAGAACATGCAAAATATAATGAATCTAAAATAGTCTGTATATGGTATGTCACGTCGTTCATAACATCATGGACAGCTAGTTACGTTTTGTGGTTCAAGCAATGCACAACAGTGAAATCATTGTGTAAATGATTACGCAGTAGAGTGGCTACACATTTGTAACGTGCAAGTATTGTTGATGCACCATCTGTTATGTATCTACAAAATGGTTTGCAATACATAGTATTTGATGTTATAATTTTTCAAGAGCTGATAACAGTGCACTGAAAATACCTCTCTTCATGTCCTACTTTTTAACTCAACAATATAAAAAAATTGCAAGTAACTCTCATAAAGGACAAACAAACATGAATTATTAAACAAGTTTTATTGAAAATCGTGATACTTTCGTCCATCATCATCGTCCATTTGTATCCGAGTATACAGGGTGAACGTTAATAAAACCGACAAACTGCAGAGACAGATTCCTGACTGGAATTGGAGGAAAAAAGGTCCTATGATTATGTGCCCGGAAATGGTCAGTGTGCATGCAACGACAACAAATCGTCCTGGAACACAGTACAGATCTGCATTGCTTCCACGTCACAAGAGCTGTTTAAGTGCCCTCCATGGGACACAATGAAAACGTTCCTATGCCGCGTCATGGATTACCGCACCCTTTCGCACATTCCGGGCTCTCTCCGAATAGTGTCAAGGTGTCGTGAACATGCCGTTGAAGGTTCTGCACACCAGGAATTGTTTCGGCAAATTCAACTCTCTTCAGATGCCCCCAGAGGCGGTTTAAGTCCAATGATCTAGTAGGCCGTTCTAGAAGGCATCTGCGTCCTATCCAACAAGACGTTGTTGAGGTGTCAGTGAACTGTAATACGGTAGTGTGATGGTGCTCCATCATGCATAAACCACGTAATCTGACATATTGCCAAAGGCACATTCTCGAGCAGCCCTGGCAGGAAGTCCAGGTACATTTCTCTGTCGAGGCATTGTAGAATAATAAGTGGTTCAGAAATGTGGTCGCTAAGAATCCCTGCCCACACATTGATGCTGAACCAATGCTGATCAGACGCCTTATCCATTCCCTGAGGGTTGTCTATAGCCCACAGATGGCTACTATGCAGGTTGATGGTGCCAGTTATGGTAAAGATTACTTTGTCGGTAAAAAGGACTGATACAGAAATTCCACAATTGTGATGGTCTGGTGCAAAAACCATCTACAAAATCCTTCCTGTAGAGGGAAATCCGCTGCTGATAATCATTGCACTTGTTGCAGGTGATACAGATAGCAGCAGTTGCTGTGCTGGATATACTTAGTCATACTCTGGCTTATACCATGTTGGTGGGCCACTTGCCGGGAGTTTGTACTAGGGGTTGTCCCAATGTCCCATAAACCCAGTCCTTCAAACCTAGTGTATGCACAGTCTATCGCCTCCCTGCATCTTCATCAGTTGGTAATATGTTTCATTCTTACCAATCATGCAGAAATAGCACTATGTTTATTGGAGAAGAAATGAAAAATAATCTTGCTCACTTCCTTATACAGTATGAACATTAATAACACCGAAAAACTGCAGGGATGGATTCCTGACTAGAAATGGAGTGGAAAAGGTCCTATAAACATGTGCCTGGAAATGCATCATTGTCATGATGGATGGTGCTGAAGAATGTAAGTTCCTTTGACCACATTCCGTGTGTTCATTGTGTGTTACATGCTGTGTGACTGGCACAGTGTATGTAGGCAACAGAATGGTCCGATACTCATGTTGGGAACAAGCTGAGATGGTGTTTGTGTACGGCCAAGTAGATGGAAATGGTCGAGGGGCAGCATGGTTGTACCAAAACAAGTATCTTCGCGGACACCTACATCTCTCAACATTTCAAGCCTTTTTCTCCTACCTTCCAAACTTTACAGAAGCTCTCCTGCGACCCTTGCAGAATTAGCACTCCTGAAAGAAAGGATATTGCAGAGACATGGCTTAGCCACAGCCTGGGGGATGTTTCCAGAATGAGATTTTCACTCTGCAGCGGAGTGTGCGCTGATATGAAACTTCCTGGCAGATTAAAGCTGTGTGCCGGACCGAGACTCGAACTCGGGACCTTGCCGCGAAAGCCAGAGGTCCCGAGTTCGAGTCTCGGTCCGGCACACAGTTTCTTTCCACTTAAATTGACCCACTGCTACTTTAACACCTTCTGTAAGCTCGCCTTCTACCTGGAGAACTTCCTTGTGGAAAGTTGTGGAAAAAAACAACAACAACTTTTGCCAACGTATTTTCAAGAAAGGATTTTATTATCTCTGGATATTTTTCCCTGAAGAACTCTTCCAGGTGCTGACATTAACAATAATCATCTACTGTTACTATAACCTAATAATTTCCTGTACTCAATCTCAGTAAAGCTGCAGAAATCTTTCAGTTATTCTATTTGCATGGCGTATGTCAGGTCATGGGTAACAATATCTGCTGTTTCGCCGGGACGTTCATCAAGTTCCAAACAAAATTCGGACATGGACACCCTGTAGTGATAAAGAGTATCTAATCGTAATAGGAAAGATCTTTTTCTTCCCGTGATTAGAAACACCTGTAATCATTGTAACATAACTGACTGCCTACAACTCCTTTTCAAACAAGAATTTCTATTCAAACCAAATTTTAGTAATTTCGAAGCATAGTCATTTGAGTGAAAATTATGGTTTTCTTCAACCACATGGTAAGACTAGGTTCTTTCAAATGCAGCCAAGTGCAATTCATGTTCTCTTGCTGAATTTGATCGGAAAAATGAAGCTGCACTTCCGGATGACACAGCAGCGATTTCTGCCTTTTTACGTTTACATGAATGTGGATGATGCTCACTGTCCCTCTTCCTTCCAAGATATACACAAAACTCAGTGTTGCAAGTGGTGAAGTGAACATCAGGATTGGACATGTTTCCTTGTGCACCTGCGATAGAAGGTGAAGTATAATAAAAAGACTTAGTGTTTGTTGATTTATGCTTAATCATCGCGAGTTAATTTAAAATTCTC
Organism: Schistocerca piceifrons; assembly: GCF_021461385.2. NCBI lineage: Eukaryota > Metazoa > Arthropoda > Insecta > Orthoptera > Acrididae > Schistocerca > Schistocerca piceifrons. The sequence goes on along the minus strand of NC_060139.1, from coordinate 343,031,347 downwards.
TATTAACTTCAAGTCCTATACCGTCGGCTGAGCTACTTACTTTTGTTGCAACGCTGCAGTGAACACACACTTTCGTTTTGACATCTTGAATCTCTCAGGGAAGTGTCGAAACAATGCACATCACACTCTCACTGTCCCTGAGAGAATGGGATCGAATTGTCGAAATGAAGCGCAGTGTGGCCATTTATGTGATTTATTTTTCGTAATTAATTTTGTCCATCGACAACGTAATTTCCATTTTACCAGTTATGGACACAAAGATTTAAATATTAGGTAGCAGAATACTAATAATAAAAAATAAATGTTGCTTTCCAACAAAACTGGGCAAAGAGGCATCACAACAAAATCTATTGGGATGACTGTTTAAAAATGGTGCTGTCCCGTTCAAAAAATGTCTGGTCTCTTTAAATAATGAAAAAAAAACTAAATAATAGGATCGGTGATCATGCACAGCACAAATCAAACATGAAATGTGTAGGAAACATGCATAGCAAAGAAAAGCAAAACACAGAAAAATATGCGAGTGAAAATGAAATATTGTGGGGAATCCAAACGTCAAGAAAAAGTAATCACATTTTCTTCATTGTTCAGATTTGCATATAATAGCTAAGCAGAAATTATCATTCAAATCATATCCTCAGTTATCGAACTACAGAAGTTTAATTGGAGACGAGGTACTGGCGGAGGTAAAGCTGTGAGACGCGGCGTGAGTCGTGCTTGGATAGCTCAGTTGGTAGAGCACTAACCCGCGAAAGGCAAAGGTCCCGAGTTCGAGTCTCGGTCCGGCACACAGTTTTAATCTGCCAGGAAGTTTCATATCAGAGCACACTCTGTTGCAGAATGAAAATCTCATTCTGGTAATATCAATAATAACTTTGATGGGGTAGCACATAAAGGAACACCATCTCTAATGACCTCGTTGTCGACGGGCCGTTAAATACTAACCTCCTCCTCCTCCTCGTCCTCCATAAAGGAACAAGAAATATTTTTCACAAACTTGAAATGGTACTGAATTGTGAAATCCTTGGGGTTGGATGTGCAGCACATATAGCGCACAACACAATTATGACTACTGCAGACTGTTCACGTACTGATTTAAAATGGTTGTTTGCAGAATGTACTATCATTTTCACACATACACCATGCAAATAGAATAACTGAAAGATTTCTGCAGCTTTACTGAGTTTGAGTACAGGAAATTATTAGGTTATAGTAACAGTAGATGATTATTGTTAATGTCAGCACCTGGAAGAGTTCTTCAGGGAAAAATATCCAGAGATAATAAAATCCTTTCTTGAAAATACGTTGGTAAAAGTTGTTGTTGTTTTTTTCCACAACTTTCCACAAGGAAGTTCTCCAGGTAGAAGGCGAGCTTACAGAAGGTGTTAAAGTAGCAATGGGTCAATTTAAGTTGAAAGAAAATACGACTGAGAAAAAGGAGAACAGTTTTATCCCACATGTTTTAAAATGTATTTTGCATGAATTATAAGAGGAAAATGAGGTGAAGGTAGAGCATTTCCAAAACAGTACGGTTCATGTATTAAATTTCTAAAAGTATGGATTGACAGATTTGAAGTATATGAGAAATCTATATAAATCTTGTTTAAAATGGGGTAAAATGGAGGATGTTATAAGTATGCCAGTGATTACAAATGCATCTGGTGGATCAAAAAATATCGATGATAATGCCATTTTTAGCGTATTAGTTTATGTTAAGCAATTTGCTACTGCAGACAAAATTGCTCAGTCGAATGATGAGGGAAAAGAATTTCATTTGAGCTGGATAGAAATGATTCAGTGTCTCACCTCTCAAAAGTTATCATTCAGCAACTTTACTAATGTGGTAAAATTTCGATTATCACTACTAAGTACTAATACACCTGTAGAGAGAATTTATGCAAGCATGAACAAAATAAGGACATCAGAAAAAAAAGCAATTGAACGGTGAAATGATGAAGCATAGTTGCTTACCAAAATAAATTTCAAATACAGCTGCCTTGAGTTTTTCAATTGCTTGAGGTAGAATGAGAAACTTCTGAAGAAAATTCATTCTCCAATAAAATATGTCCAATAACAAGTTTTATGAGTACATGATGACTGTTTTGATGTTCACGTTTATAGTAACAGTAATATTACACATACTATTTTTTAGATTGTAATAACATTGCATTTGTCATAATGAATACATTGAGTACTCTTGTAAACATATGTTGTTTATTAATAATAAATACATAAATAAAGTTTTCGATTTTCTAATTGCATTACCATAAAGGCCTAAGGTTAATGATCATTTAAAACAGTCAGTTGAGAAACGTCCTGTTTCCATCTCCAGCAAATATTGTCACATTGTGTTTTTAGCAGAAACACCAGCTTAAAAACACGTTATTGATATGCACATGTTCTACACTTTCCACCTTAAGTTTACAAACTTTTGAATAGATAGCCATGGTCTAGTCTGTAGTTTTGAAAATGCGATAAAACAGTACAGTTTCCCACCAGAATTTCAAGCCTGCTGTTACTCCCATTCCTTTATTATTATTTTTTATTTGTTAAGTATCCATTCATCAGATAATTCAAATTTGGTAGTGTAGTAAACAATTTTAAATAAATGTTACATAACATTAACATTGATTCACTAACATAAATAATATAAGCAGATGATACAGTACAGCAAGTCATTAAAATACAATACATTAATATTAGTACAACCTTATATATAGTATAATAGATAAAAAAAGGTAGTTTCGGATACATAATAAAAGAAAGGAAATAGTTTAAATTTATGTTAACAGATATTTATTTACAGGATAATATACATGTCTAGTAAATATGTTTTCAAAGTCACTTTGTTTCTGTCTTTTATTTCCTTGATGGGTGGCGAAGTTTATTGTTAGTGCGTTATGGTCCATTTTGTCTGAGAGTCGTGCCTGCACGTTCACTGAGAGAGTCCGATTTTTGCATGGTGTCACGTGCATGGACTGCTTGATTTGTACATACTAAGTAGTTTTTAGTTTCTGAAATTTTCTTCATGTATGTAATTATCTCGAGAATGTACAGGCATGGTAGTGATAGCATCTAGAGTGTTTTAAAAAGGGGCTTGCAAGAATTTCTCGGTGTGGCTATAAACAGCTTTTTCTTATTGCTGACCGCTATGGTCGCAGGTTCGAATCCTGCCTTGGGCATGGATGTGTGTGATGTCCTTAGGTTAGTTAGGTTTAAGTAGTTCTAAGTTCTAGGGGACTGATGACCTCAGAAGTTAAGTCCCATAGTGCTCAGAGCCATTTTTCTTATTGCCAAATTTGACCCAAAATTTATTCCATTCACAGCAGTGATTCCGCTTGTGTATAATACACATTTTTAGTGTTTCTCTTTTGTTGTACATTTAGCAAGTATTTTTATGCCATAGCATATTGAGCTAAACTTCTTGCTGATGTATTTGATGTGTGTGTCCTACTTCATGTTGTCCTGAACCCATAATCCCAGAAATGTTGTTGAGGTAACAGTTTCTAATTTTTTTAAAAAATGGATTTATAGTGGGAGTTAATGGGTGCTTATTATGTGTACTATGAAGGTGCATTGCAGCAGTTTTCTCTGTGTTAACAATAAGTTGTTTGTGGTGAACAATTTTTCAATGTGTGTGGTGCAATTTTGTATTTCATATTGTAGTTCAGCAGCAGTAATGTCCTTTAGCAATACATTTGTGTCATCTGCAAATTTTATATATTTTTTGGATGATTCTAGGTCATTGATAAATATCAAGAACCACACTGGGTCCAAGATAGAACCATGGGGCACAGTATTTCCTTTTCATTTGTTGAAAACAAAAAGATTTGTGACGCAGTGAAGTCTCACTGAGAGTATGGCCGCTGTGTGGCTGGCATGTGTGGCATACTATGTCCTGGAATGTGTGAGTGATGCTGCTGCTGTTATTGGTGCCTTCTGACAGATGTCCTAGCGAGATGCGGGCAAGGTGGTGGTGTTTGGCACCGACCCTGGGCTGCTGAAGGCTGTGTTCGGGGTTTCAGTGTGTGCTGTGGAGCTACTGAAACAGGGCTGCCTGCGGCTCCATTTGGTGACTGGCATCTGGCTCAGCATTAGGTGCCACATGCTCAGTGTTGGGCTCCACGTCCTGAGAAGTGGGAGTGGAAGGGAAAGCAAAAGCAATTGAGGTGGCTGCAACTGGGTCTCAGGTGGCAACCAATGGTTCAGTAACACTGGCAGAGATGGTGTCTGTGGCAGCATCACAAGTGGATGAAATGAGACTGTGATGCACAGAAGTCTCTAATTCGCCGATGCACCATGACAGCATTGGTCATAGCAAACCCATATGGTCTTGAAGCTGCTGGACACAAGTAGCAGTGGGGAGAGGCTGTGGATTGATAGAGTCGTATGGTAGAGCTAAGGGCTGCCCATATACCATGTCAGTGCCAGGCACCGCCAAGTCAGACTTGTGGGCCACCCACAAATCTAACAGAGTCAGAGCAGATTGGCGAACCATTTTGCATTGTAGGAGATAAGGGTGAATTTTAATGTACAGTGAGATATTCTGCCATGCCGTTGGTTGCAAAGTGATATCTGGTAGTAAAATGAACAAGGGTGGTGCAAGCCTCATACCGGGTCATTCATCAACAGCAAGCAAATATGTGCACGCTGTCAGATGTTATGTGGCGAGAGAAACAGATGTGAAATCAAGGCATTGATGAATTCTGCAGCAACCATTTCATCCAAAATGTCCAGGATGGTGATGGCTTCTTGTCAGCATGTAAAATGGTCTATCATTGTGAGAAGACAGATGCAGTAATCTGAGGCATTGACGATGTCAATGTGAACATGGAAAACACGAGTGCCCACTTCAGTACACTTGCACAGCACACAGCCAAGGACCAAGTGGGCAGTCCTATTGGACACTGCAGCAGAAGAAAAGTTACTGGACGAGGGCAGCAGATGTCGAGGCATGCCAGCCAATGCAGGCAGTCGAAAAGTAGTTTACAGAAGGCAGAGGAAGGTAGGGGTGGATGCAATCTTTGGATCCATTGGTGTGCACGGGGTCAAGAAGGATGTCACATCAAATGTGCAGGTCTGTGCCAGGGACACGTTGGAGTTGGGGACAAGGTCAGTGGTATCAGTGGACTGGCATGGACTTGATAATCTTATGGATGACTGAGGGCGCAGGAGTGGCTGAGGCAGTTGTTGATACTGTTATTGTTGCTGATTACATGGCGTATACTGGTAGAAAACTGAGCCACTTACTCCTGTCATCAGAACATGTTTCTGACAAAAGCCTGTCGTAAGAGGGCTGTGGTCGGAAAGGGTGGCCCTCAATAGAAGTGAGGAAATACTTCACTGCTTCATAGATAGCGAGTAATTCCCATTCATGTGTAGCTCATTTGCACTGGGGCTCTGATAGCGTAACTGAAAAGAAGGTCAGCGGCTGCCAAGTGTCCCCACACCAACTGCAGAATGACTTGTACTGGCGATGATAGCAAGGGGGATGGGTGGAGGTGTGCCAGTAGAGCAGCATTGGAGGTCGCACATGGTGCTCTTGAAACTGGTTATCAGAGGTGGGGCCCACAGCGTGGGTTCGTTACGCTTCATTCAGTCACCTTGCAGTGTGGCAGTGAGAGGTCCCTAAACGCAGGTTTTTTTTTTTTTTTTTAAGGAAACAACAAAAACATTTAGCTATGCCTAGGAATCTGGAAAGCTCCTTATGCATTGTGGACATGGAAATTCGGAGATTGCATGGGCTTTCTTGGGCAGGGGTTGTGAACCAGAAACAGAAATAATGTGCTCTAAGAATACAATCTCAGCAACTATGAAAATTCCTTTTTCTAGATTGAGAATGACCACTGCTCTTTGTAGGTGGGTGAAAATCTCTGAGTTGCTTGTGGTGTACCATCTTCTGGAACTGACTTCAGTAAAGACATTACATGTATGTTGAAAAATACTCATGCCTCATTCACAAGATGAATTGAACCAAGGATGGAATATTGAGTAGCATGTGTCTGAGCTTGCAGAAAAAAACGACATTGGAAAAACTATATGGCAAACTTTTTGTCTGATAAAATGTTTCATATTTCTGGCTAGTACCGTTAAATTGAATGCACACGCTAACATTTTGCTTGATGTGTATCTCTCAATGCGTGTAACAACTAATATTTTATTCGTTTGTGTTTGAAAATACATTTATTATTGTAAAATTTAAAATAATATTCTTTTGTTTGTGTAAAAGTAGTGTCATTTGCTGGGTAGTACGATATTAAGATTTTTTTATATCATTTCGTTGTCTCTGTAGACCTGTATCATGCTCAAGGAGAGGCTGTTGTTTGCTGGCCAGTATCCTTTTCCTATAACACAAATTGCACGCATATATTAACTGGGTTCTTTATTCATAAGAATAGAAAGTTAACTTAATTCCAGATCGTCGTTGTGGCACAAGCTCTCTGTGATCGTCCATGTTAGCCTCACTACTGGTAAAATACGAAGTCCGCTATGTACTACTATGGTTGCTAAGTGCTGCCTGTCTCTGAGTTAGCGGCAGAGCTAACTGCTACTGCGATTCCCACTGTGCTGTGACTGATGACACTGGAACTTACTCGGTGCAATAGACTGTGTCAGACTCGAACAGACTCCAACTGACTTGCCCTCAGGTCCGAGGCGGCTATCTAAATACTGGTGGCCGAGAGGGCGTTGGCGGCTTGTTTCCTGTGAGTCTGTTTTTGGCCTCTGTCGATCTTTGCACAACCTCTATGCCACGTGGTGTGCTTGTGCCAGCTTACATCAGCACATTCCTCCACCCTGAAATGCCTCACCATTGCCATGCAGTGAGGCTGCTAACGACAGTGGGGAGGAAGGCAGGATGCTGCATGTAGAAATGGGCCAGGGGCCATAGCCGTGGAGGATGGTGTACGCCTGACTGTATGCTGCCATCTGGCTTTTGAGGCAACAGGAACATCCTCCAGAAAACTGCTGCAAGGACACACATCCAGGCCTGAGGTCGTGTGCTGGGGCGATGACGGCGATGGCGGCGGCAATGGTGATGGTGGGTCCAAGTCCAACAGGTCAGCGAGAGAGAACGGTGGGGGCGAGGGCACCACATTCATCCGCTTCTTCTGGGATGCCCTGGTGGCACCAGCAGGCAACAGCAAAGGCCTCGCGGTCCTGTGAAGGCACGAATCTGGGATAAGAAAAGCAGCAGGATCACAGAGCAAATGACAAAGGTGAATTTGGTTCTGGTGGTTGTGCTGCAAACCATCGGGACCTGCACTTAATTACATATATGAGCCAATGCATTCCTGGATCATTCCTCTTTCCCAGCGCCCACGGTTGCCATAAACCCTGAAAAGAACACGCTCACGCCGCGCAAAGCGATATTTGCGGACTATTGGCGGCGCTGCATGCTGCAAGTGGGTGTAGCAAGCATACCAGTGTCCGATGGCGGCAGCCGTGCAGAAGTTCTGCCTGTGATGGTCTGTCCCATGGGTGGGAGCGATAGCAGACGAGAAAGAGTTGTAACGCCCTTTCCCATGTGTGGCTGGTGCGAAGCTTGGCAGTCAGTTGCTTAAAAGTGCGTACTTAGCATTCTGCTTCTCTGTTGGACTGCTGGTGAAATGGAGTGTTTGTTAGATTATGAATGCCATCGCGTTCACAAAACTGTTCAAACTCACGTGAACTGAACTGTGGTCCGTTGTCCGACACAAGTACTTCTGGCAAACCTTCGATGCAAAATATGAAGGACAACACTTAAAAGGGGCTACGTGATGTGGTAGAAGCCATAGGCACCGCAAATGGGAAATTGCTAAAAGAGTCTACCACTATGAGCCAAGGAGTGTTCCAAAATGGTCATGCAAAGTTAATGTGCACTCGTTGCCATGGCAATTGAGTCTTAGTCCAAGCTGAGAATGTCAGTGGCGGAGCGATTCGTTTTCCGCGCATGAGC